>NW_006399807.1:8703695-8711361 GCF_000299155.1 Elephantulus edwardii | reverse complement strand
TATATATACTCTTACTCATACACAAAATAAAGTCTCTCTCTGTCACAAATGCCCAGTTTCACACATACTCATACTCATCTATACTCTCTCACACACACTCTGAAATAGTCACACACACTCACAAATATTCTCTTTGTTACACACACACACACTCATGCACACCCCTTTTGTCTCTACTGGGTTTAGTGTAGAAAAGTTTAACCATAGTCATTGAATTTGAGGCCTTTGGCTCAGGTACCTCCTCGCAGCCTATTAAGGAACATGAAATCCCTCAGCAGCTGGTCCCAGTCATCATGGCTGGGCCCTGGCTGGTAGAGCTGCTGCCCCTGTGCCTGTAAGTTCCAGATTCACCAGGACAAAAGCAGAAGAGTAGTATACTCACCACTGGTCTTCCTCTGTCTCTACACCAAGGGGCAGTCACTCCAGGACTGAGGGGCCCAGCTGAAATGGCCAGAAGTTCTGACTAGTGGGAGTTACCACCCTCTCTTCCTCTCTCTTCAGTGTTTCTTCTCCAAGGGGCAGGACAGCTGTTCACAGGAAAGCTTAGCCACCCTCTAAATTTAGCCTCAGGCCCAAGAGCCTGGCAGATTGCTGGAAGGCAGGAATGCTGCTCAGGGCCCAGACCTGAAAGTAGGTTTACTTAACCCTTTCACTCCTGACTCATTCTCCAGATACTAACCTCTGGCAGCAGAGTTGGAAAATGCTCACACATTGAAGGTGGAGAGGTCTTATTCAAATGACAAACAGACACATGAAGAAATGCTCCAAATCACTGGCAATAAGAGAGATGCAAATCAAAACCACAGTGAGGTTCTATCTCACTCCAGTAACAGGGCAAAGTTTAACAGGGCAGCAAATAATAAATGTTAGAGGATGTGGAAACAAAGGAACTCGTATACATTGTTAGTGGAATTGTAAAATGGAACATTCTGGAAGGCAGTTTAGTGCTTCCTCAAGAAGCTGAACATAGAAATTCTATATGACCCAGCTATTCTACTACTTGGATTATACCCTGAGAATTTAAGAACTGAGGCACAAACTGAGATTTGTACACCAGTGTTCATAGCAGCATTATTCACCATCGCAAAAACATGGAAACAGCCCAAATGTCCAATGACAAATGAATGGATTGAAGAATTATGGTACATTCACACAATGGAATATTATGCAGCACACAGGAGCAAAGATTTTGTAAATTATAACCTACCTTGGGAGGGACTGGAAAGCATTATGCTGAATGAACTAACTCAGTACCACATGGACAAAAATTGTATAAAACTATTATTGTAGAATGAGTATAAGGATCCAAGAGGGGTAGGGGAGGGTGGAAGCAGAGGGTTGAGGAGGTGCAGAGGGAGGAGGGATTAAACATGAAATTGTACAATTTGATGCAGGGGTGAGGGAAATTGGAAGAATCTGTTCTCTAAATCAATGTATTTGAATTTTGTAAATAAAATAATATTTTTTAAAAAGGCCTTCAGCTAATTTCTTTCCATATCTTCAAGGCTAGGGCTACATTTTCAAATTTCTTCCAGGGCCAGTCTAAGGACCTAAAAGAATGGAATAAACTTTCCCTCAATCCTATGCCAGTTTAGAGGAACCTGGAAAAGAATCCCAGATACACAGAATGGATAGAGTCCTATGACAGACATTGGGAAAGTGCCTGTGTGTGACTCGAGGATGGTCATTATTTGTGACCAGGGTTGTTTATTTTAACCAATATGTTTCTCATAGTTAAACAGGTGATTGAGATCCCCCTGTTACACATACAAACACACCCTTAATGATGATTAATTGGTAACTCTGAGTGATACAAAAATTCCCTGAGCTGCACACACTCAACGAACTCATAACAGACTTTACTCTATTACACCATTGCCCTCATCACTTTGCTCACAACAAAGCTCATTAGCTGACCCTTCATGTCACACATTCTATAATTTCCCCATTCACCCACCCATCCATCCATCTGTCCATCCATCCATCCACCCATACATCTACCTATTTACAAATAATTATTTACTGATTATCTATCTTGGCACTGTTGTTGTAGTTGTTAAGTACTGTAGAGTCACCTGCTACTCATAGGGACCCCATGTACAACAGGTCTGAAGCCTGCCCTATTTACTAAGTCAATCTCACTGACTCCAACATGCTAAGTCAATCTCACTGACTCCAACACGCCATAGCTCCATTCACTGTATCAATCATTCTCATCCCGGGTCTTCCTCTCCTATGCTGCCCCTCCACCCTTCTGAGCATGATGTCCTTCTCCAAGGATCCATCCCTTCTGGCCGCATGCCCCATGCATATGAGACAGAGGTTCAAAGTCCTAGTCTCCAAGAAGAAACTTGGTTTCACCCTCTCTAAGGCAGACTTATTTGTTTTCTTGGTAATCCATGGTATGTTCAAGACATTTTTCCAGCACCACAACTCAAATGCATCGATTCTTCTTCTATCATCCTTAGTCATTGTCCAGTTCTCTGGTACATAGTAAGTAATTATGAAGACCATCGTCTGGATCAGGCACACGTTAGTCTCTACATTAAGCACTGCACTTGGCAAAAATTAGCGTTCATATTTCTATTTAAACTCTCTTTCACAGTGGCCCTGTCAGGAGCTCCGAGGGTTATGAACCTTTGCAGAGGCTGGCTGTTGCATCTTTTGCCTTTGGAGTGATTGCTGGGTACTTGAATAGGTACTTGACCCTTGTGCCACCAGGATATCCAATTAGGAAAAAAAAAATTCCAACAAATACCAGAAGTTAAATTTGAAGGAGGGAAAATATAAAGATAAAAATGTGGCCAAAGTCAGAAAAAAAAAATAAGAAAACACAAGAGAAGAAAGACCAAACAAAAGCAAAACAAGAATGTCTGTTATGAATGCTAGACTAATGCAAAAAATTGATAATTTTTGTTTATAGTGCCAAAAATGTTTTAAGAAAGCAAAAAGTATTCAGAAAATCAATTATCAGAAATCAGGAAGCAAATGGTGGAACAAAATGAGAGAGTCAACAAGGAAATTGAAATCACAAAGAGAGAGAACTACTGGAAATGAAGAATAAAGTAACTAAATTAAAAAAAAAAACACCAAGAGATACATTCAACAATATAGTCAAATAGAAGATAGAATTAATTAATTTGGAGGAACTGAGCTTCTAAAATATATTTTACAAAACTCACCAACTCACCAAGTGAACAAATCTAAAAGGAAATATAGGTTTAAACTAAGAAATATAACACTAGATTTCTTGGAATCTCATAGCACTATGATAAAAAAAAAGGAACAGAAATTATTTTCCAAGAGAAGATCAGCGAGAATCTCCCAGATAGGAATAGAGAATCAAATCTAACTACAGGCAGTATATAAATCTAAATTAGAAGAGAAAAAAAAATACCAACAAAACACCCAGAGTAAATCTTTGTATCTTATTATAATACAATTCTTGAAAGCAATAAATGTCCTCAGTTAGTATAGAAGAAAAAACATGGAACTAAATTTAAATGATTATCTTTTAGTCTAGATAAACTTTATTGGTGGAGGACAGAAGATTGTCTGAGATTATTGCCTGAATCCGTTTTTAGACCTATGACCAAGGCTACCGCTTGAGATCACCTTGTAGCAAAATAGCAGTGACACCAAAGAGGAAGGATATTATCAATAATACTGATGCAATATGAGACCAAAAGGTCAACAATTACCCCAAAGCAAAGATAGGAAGAGAAGGAGTCAGGGAAACTGGAATAGTGGAAAGGGACCAAGCTGAATACAACCAAAGAGAACATGCTGAAACAAACAAACAAACAAAAAACACATGAGAAGAAAAACAATGGAGAGGGGAGCAAAACTTAATCTTTTTTTCAAAATGCATAAAATATAGATGTTGTTAGGTGTCATCAAGTCAATTATGGCTGATTATAACCCTGTGAACAACAGATCGAAACCCATCCTATCCTGTACCGCCATCATCATCACTGATACGCTCGAGTCCATTGTTACAGTCACTGTGTCAATCCATCTTGTCGGAGATGTCATCTTCTCTTTCACTGACCATTTCTAAGCATGATATATTTTTCCAAAGACTATTCCCTCCTAACAACAAGTTTAAGTATGTGAGATGAAGTTTCATGATCCTTTCCTTTAGGAGCACACTTTATCCAAACCATATTTCTTTGTTCTTTTGGCCGTCCCTGAGATATTCGGTACCATTCTCCAACACCACAACTCAAAGATACTGATTCTCTTTCTGCCATCTTTATTCACTGTCTAACTTTCAGATGAGTGGTAAGTAATGGTAAGTAATTGAAAAGGCCATGGCTTGCTTGGATCAGGAGAACCATAGTCTTTAAATAGACATCTTTGCTCTTTAGCTCTTTGAAGGAACTTTGACAGTAGATTTCTCCAATGTGACATATCTTTTGATTTCTTGATTGCTGCTACCATTGATATTGATTGTAGATCCAAGTAAGATGAAATTGTTGACAATTTCAATCTTTTCCCCATCTACCATGATGTGGCCTATAGGCCCAGTTATGAGGATTTTAATTTTCGTAATGTTGAGATGTATCCAATATTGAAGGCTGTGGTAGTCAATACTATAGTCTTTGATCTGCCACAAGTGTTTTAAGTACTCGTCACTTTCAACAAGAAGGTTGTGTCATCTACCACAGGTTGTTTGTAAGCCTTTTTCCAATCCTGATGTTCCATTCTTCGGAAAGCCCATCGCACAAAATACAAACTGAATGTTGTTGTTGTTGTTGTTGTTGTTGTTGTTATGTGCTGTCAAGTCATTTGCGACCCTGCTCTATCCCATGCCAATCGCATTGCCTCTGATACACCCATCCTGATTACCCCAGTCACTGAATCAATTCACCTTATAGAGGCTCTTCCCCTCCTGCGCTATCCCTCCACCCTACCAAGCATGATGTCCTTCTCCAATGACCTGTCCCTCCTTACAATATGTCCAAAGTATGTCAGATGAAGCCCCAGAATCCTTGCCTCCAAGGAGTAGCCTGGTTTAACCCTCTCCAGGGTGAATCTGTTTGTTTTCTTGACAGTCCATGATACATTCAATACTCTTTTCCAGCACCACAGCTCAAAGGCATCAAAAGATATAGCCCTTATAATGCACATCTTTCTTAATTTAAAACATGCAGTGTTTCCAAAAGATAGATGTAGATTATTTGTAATATATACTATGATAGGAAATCATCAGAACTCTGGACTGTATGCTCTGGCTGCCAAAGACATCTTCAGACAACTAGAACTGTCCCAGCCAAGAAAGCACCTCTTTGTGCGGATAAGCTTCTATGAAACCTACTGTGGACAGCTTTATGACCTCTTAAATCAAAGAAAAAGGCTCTTTGCATGAGAAGATAGCAAGCATGTGGTACAGATAGTGGGACTTTGAGCCCTTCAGGTGGATAGTGTGGAGCTTCTTTTAGAGTGTTTGGTGGAGCTCCCAGATAAAAACAAGCTTGGAAGCAAGAGTGGCATCCTTTTTTTTTTTTAAATTACCTTGCCTCAAGAAACTCTATGAACTTGGAGAAATGAAGAAAGTTATACAAGTGTTCAGGGCTTTCATTCATAGGGTCGCTATGAGTTGCCTATGATTCGACGGCATTTAACAACAACAACATATAAAGAGTTGTTGTTGTGTGTTGTTGAGATCCCTATGACTCACAGTGGCCCTATGCACAATCTCTGAATCCTGTCCTATTTTGAGCTAGTCTAACTGTCTCCAACACATCTGCCTTTATTACCCCATCACTGAGTCAATTAATTTAATCTAGGATCTTCCTCTCCTGTGTTTTCCCTCCAACCTTCCAAGCTATCCTTCTCCAAGGATTCGTCTTTCCTGGTCATGTGCCCAAAGTATGTGAGACAGTGCTCCAAAATCCTTGCCTCCAAGGAGCAACTTGGTTTCTTCTTCTCCAGGACAAACCTGTTAGTTCTCTTGTCATTCCATAGTATGCCAAATACTCTTCAGCACCAAAATTCAAAGGCATCAATTTTTCTTTGGTCATCTTTAGTCATTGTCCAGCTCTCTGTTGCATTGTAAGTACACTTCCCTAATAGTTTCATCTCTATTATTTGGCTATAAACTAAGTGGAATAAGGAAGTGGGAGGCAGAGGGTGAAAATAGGCAGGGAGAAAAAAATAATTTAAACTAACAAAGCAATTTGATGCTAAGAAACAGAAAATAGATGGGGACTCTGGTGGCTTAGTAGCAAGAAGCTGGTTGCAATCCCAAAGGTGTGCAGTTCAAATCCACTAGATGCTCTGCTGGAGAAGGATTCGATGGTAAAAAAACAAAGAAAGTAGAGAATGTTGATAGATTGTGATAAATTTGATTAATGACCAAATAATTGTGCATCTTGTCAAATGGGTACCTAACTTGCTGAATGAATGTTCAGCAAAAAATCAAGAAAATATTACTTTTCAAAAATATTACTTTCCTCCTGACGAGGTGAAGATTCACTGTGTGTTTGTTCTCAGCTGGAAACTCAGGATCTATAACAATGTTTGGCATACAGTATTTAGAATTGGCTTAATAAATTAGCTCATAGCCTACTCAGAGGAATGAGATAGAGACTAAAAATAATTCATGCTTAAGGCAGGATGTAATTAGTGTCCTAAGAGATATCCAGAGAAGTGCTATCTGAGCTCAAAGGAGGTAGAGATCTTCTGCCAGAATAAATCAGAAAAGGCTTGACAAAGAAGGAATACAATACAAGCTGACTTTACAGCACAGGTTAGAGAAAGGGAAAAGAGAGGAAAAGTTGTCATTAACACTGTCTATTAAAGCCCTCAACGAGCTGGATTGACACAGCAACTGGAACAATAGCCTGGAGAACATTAGAGATGATGAGGATGGCACAGGATGGGACAGGGTATAGATCTGGGGTCCAGAGGGTTGCTATGAGTCTTGGTTTACTCAGTGGAGCATAACAACAAAGACAATTGAAACCAAATTAAAACAGTGACGGCTTATGTGTTCCTATGATACTGGAAGGTATGCCAGGTGTTTCACATTCCAGCAGGCTCACCCCTGATGGACAAGTGTCATTCAAGCTTCCAGAGTGAGACAGATTAGAGTGGAAGCTTGACTGGTCACCTGCTGCTGTAATGATGGATCCTTGAAAGCTCTGGGTAGCAGGAGACCATTGGCTCCTGTAGTACCAGAGCCCTCAGTTTGGAAGAAGCTCAAAGCAGGCCTGGGGAAGAGCTGCTTCCTCAAAGTAGCATCTATCTTAATGATTCTATTTGAGAAAAGCTTTCAGCCAATGAAGAACATTCATTTGCTGATGTGGCCAGCCTCAGAAAAAGGAGAAACAACTGCAAACAGCCGTGAATAATTGGAATGTGGAATGTAAAAAGTATGAATCAAGGACAATTGTATGTTGTTAAAAATGCAATGGATTTCTTAAAAAATGAAATTGAACGTATAAAGATCAATACCTGAGGCATTAGTGAACTGAAATGGTTGGAGCTGGTCATTTTTAATCAGAAAATCATATGGTCTACAATGCTTGGAATGACAAAATTGAGAGGGATAGTGTCACACTTATTGTAAAAAAGAACATTTCAAGATCTATTCCCAAGCACAATGCAGTGAGTGATGATACTTATAAAGTTCTAAAGAGAGGAAGGAAGGAAGGAAGGA
>NW_006399807.1:8686358-8703570 GCF_000299155.1 Elephantulus edwardii | reverse complement strand
AGAAGAAGAAGAAGAAGAAGAAGAAGAAGAAGAAGAAGAAGAAGAAGAAGAAGAAGAAAAGGAAGGAAAGAAGGAAGGAAGGAAGACCAAGGTTCACCTGATCCAAACCATGTTATCCTCAATGGCTTTGGATGCATGTGAAAATTGGGTAGTGAATAAGAAAGTTAGAAGAAAAATTGGTTGAAGAAAAATGCTGGATATACCTCCTTAGAAGTAAGGAGTGTGAGGCTTTGTTTCACATACTTTATGTGTGCTATCCTTAATACCTAGAAAAGGACATCATGCTTAGAGAAGTGGATAGTTAGTGAATGAGAGGACGGTAATTAGATGGGACAGAGATTACCACCATGGGTTTAAGCACAGCAGTAATTGTGGGCAAGGACTGGGCACAGTTTTGTTCCCTTGCTCATGGAATTGCTATGAGTCAGAGTTGACTTGATGGCACCTAATAAAAACAGCATATTTTAAAGGAAAAAACCAATATACTCTTTAAGAGAAATACATAAAGTACAAGTTAGATTACAACAGTAGACATAGTGGAAGGAATTTTAGAAGGACTGTCACGGACAAATTTTCAGGGCTGGAATTCACGTGTGGTATATGCAAAGAGACATCTATGTTAGTAAAAAAATAAAATACATACCTCTAATGACAATTTTTGGAAGTTAGGCTGTGTTTAAGAACAAATGTCAAGGCATCTTAAAAGCCAATTGAAGGACTGGAACTTCATCTATTAGACTCTATGTCATCATCATAGCAGTGTGTTAAGAAAATTGACTTGCCAATCAATGATGTTTAAAATTTCTGAAGCTTACACTGTATCTCACCTGAGCTGGGGATGTGAATCCAGCACCTGGCATACGTGCTGACACACAAGTCTCAGCATGTCCACCCAGTGACATAAAAAAGGACATTGGCTTCTTGAGAAGGATAAGGGAGTCCCTTTGAGATGTAAGTGGACCTTTCTTTTATGGTAGATAGTGGGGCACGGGTGGTAGTGGATCAGCTTATTATAAATCTGTTTCTGTTAATTACTGCTTGCTTTATATGGGTGATAATACCTGCTGTCATTAAAAAAAATGTCGGTTCTAAAAGAGCATAACAAATAACTTAATAAAGTGAATGAGTACAAAATAAACAGAAAACAATAACTTTTGCATTCCTTATTTTATGTTGTTTTGCATACAAAATTCATATACATAGTTTTTTTATTAATTTCTTTATTTTTCATTTCAATGAACATCTACAGAGATTTTGGAATTCCATTCATTCATTGTTGCACCCCTCTCCCCGCCCCCCCCCCCCCCCCCCCCCCCCGTTTGCTCCTCTCCTTCAAAAGCAAAAGAAAAACTCCCTCATTGGTATGCAATACCCCACACACATCCCCCAACCCCAAATATAATCCACTCTGCAACCCTCATTCTGTACTCTTATGATAAACATAATGCCCTAAAATATAAAATATTCTCTCCCCCAAAGACTTCAATGCCGTAAACATATTTCATCCAGTTTTTCTCAGTCTTACCCCCATCCCGATGTCAGCCTCATTCTACAACAGTGGCACCATATACCATTTGTCCCTTTGTGACTGGGATACCTCACTCAGCATAATGTCCTCCAGGGTCACCCATTTTGAATAATATTGCATGAGTTCCTTGTTTTTCAATGCAGCATAATATTCCATTGTGCGAATATACCACAGCTTCTCTACCCATTCATTTGTTGATGGGCATTTGGGTTGTTTCCAACTCCTTTCTATTGTAAACAAAGCTGCAATAAACATGGGTATGCATATATCTACTTGGGTGCTATTTATGGTCTCTTTAGGGTATATTCCCAGTAGTGGAATTGCTGGGTCAAATGGTATCTCTATTTGCAACTTTTTTAGAAAGTGCCACATTGCTTTCCACAGTGGTTGCACCATTTTACACTCCCACCAACAGTGAATAAGGGTTCCAGTCTCTCCACAACCTCGCCAGCATTTGTTGCTTGCTATTCTGTTAAATTTTGCTAGTCTTACTGGGGTGAGATGATATCGCATAGTTGTCTTGATTTGCATCTCTCTCAGAGCTAGGGATTTTGAACATTTCTTCATGTGCTTGTTGGCCATCTGAATGTCTTCCTTGGTGAAGTGTCTGTTCATATCCTGTGCCCATTTTTCAATTGGATTATTCACCTTTATCTTGTTGTGATGCTAACGTATATTGTTTTACATTCCTATACATTGTGTTTCACATGTTCCTTCATTCATATTGTGGAAAACAGTAACTTTTGTAATGTTACAAACTTTAGAAGTTACAAAGGGTTGGGGCAATATTTTGCATAGAAAGTCCTAAATGAAAAATGCAATCATATACTGGGTTAATACATTTGCACTTCTTCCTACGGCCAGGAAAAAGGACCTCTACCAGCATAGTCTGTAGGAAGTTGTGCTGTGGGGCCAAAGGACAAGTCTCTCTGGCAGAATCCAGCAGCAAGCAGCTCCTTGGAAGAAAGATAGGAACTCTCTTGTGCAATTTACAGTGACAGAAACCCAATAGAGGGTCACTTATAAGTCAGTTTCAACTTGAAGTCATTGAGATGACTTGAAATGCTAGTATAGCCAAAAGTTAATCTATCTAATATATAAAGAATTAGAAGCAACAAGCTAAAAACCAACTCTCTTGTTGCCATTAAGTCAGACCAACTTGTAGATTTCTAAATGGACTCTCCAATGTGATTCCTGAAGTGGAAATTACATGGGAGTAGATTGCCCATCCTTCTCCCAAGGAACCACTGGTGGGTTCTTTGGATGAGTGGTACAATGAACAAACTATGTATTCTTAGAATGGTAAATAAAAATAATGGGCAAATGTACTTATAAAATTTCAACTTCATCAATATTAAAATAAAGGCAACTATGGAAGGAGGAGTGGCATTCCACTTCCTAAACAACATGCCTCTGGATACTCTATGAACTTTGATAAATGTCAATAGTTATAGAAAGGCTTCAGGCCTTTTGTTCATAGGGTCGCCATGAGTCGTGCTGGACTCCACAGCAATCAACAACATCTGCATCAGAATATCAGCTTCACTTCTTAGATTTACAAAGAACAGAATTTGATAATTGTCTTGTCAAAGTTTGACAAATGTATGGTGCAGTGGGTGGGGAAATATAACGTTGTTGTTGTTGTTATGTGCCATTCATAGTGATCCAGTGAACAACAGATCTGAACGTTGTCCTATGCAGCAACACCCTCATCATCTCTGCCAGGCTCAAGCCCATTATGGTAGTCACTGTGTCAGTCCACTTCAGGGAATCTTCCTCTCTTTACTAACCCTCTACCTTTTCCAACATGATGTCTTTCTCCAAGGACTGGTTCTTCCTAAAATTATGCCCAAGGTAAGTGAAACAATGTTTCACCATTTTTGCCTTCAAGGACTATTCTAGTTTCTCTTCCTTCAAGACAAGATTTATCTTTTTGGCAGTCCATGGTATATGCAATACCAGCAACACAATACAAAGGCACTGATTTTTCTTACATCCTTATTCATTGTCCAGTGTTCAGATGCATAGCAAGGCATTGAAAAGACCATGGCTTATATCAGGCACACGTTGTTGTTATGTGCCATTGATTCACTTGCGATTCATAGTGACCCTATGTACAACAGCCCTAAACCCTGCTCTATCCTGTGCCAGCCTTATTGTCTCTGACACACCTACCACCACCATCAGGTACACATTAGACTTTACATTTATATCCTTGCTCTTTAGCATTTTGGAAAGATTATTGACAGCAGATTTTCCCAATTTAATGCATCTTTTTGTTTTCTTGTCTGCTGCTACCATGGACATTGATTGTGCATCCACATCAAAAGAATTCATTGACAACTTCAATCTTCGATGCATCTGTCATGATATTGCCTGTTGGTCTAGTGGTAAGAATATTTTTCCTTGATGTTGAGATATAACTCATACTAAGGGCCGCAGTCTTTGATCTTCCACAGTAAGTGCTTCAAGTCTTCTTCACTTTCTGAAAGCAAGGTTGATGCAGATGATTCTGCATAATGAAGATTTTTGGTTAGTCTTTCTTCAGTCCTGAAGCACATTCTTCTTCATATATTGTCCATCTTGAATCATTTGCTCTGCATATGGATTGAATAGATATGGAGAGAGGATACAACCTCTCTTGATTTTAACCATGCAGTGTTCTCTTGTTCTGTTTGGAAAACTGCTTCTTGGTCTATGTATAGGTTTCACATGAGCACAGTTAAGTGTTCTGGGATTGTTGTTCTTTTCAACGTTAGCCATAATTTGTTATGATCTACACAGTCAAGTGCCTTTTGTTAATCAATAAGATACAGGGGAACATCTTCGTGGTATTTTCTGCATTTAGCCAAGAACCATCTGATGAATCCTCTTCTGAGACAAGCATGAATTTCTGGAAGTTCCTTATTGATATACTAGCTGGTTTTGAACAATCTTCAGCAAGATTTTGCTTGTATGTGATATTAATTATATTGTTCCATCATTTCCACATTCTGTTCAATCACCCTTCTTGGGAATGGTAAATGTGGATCTCTTCCAGTCAATTGATTAGGTAGCTGTCTTCCATATTTACTGGCAGAGACTGGTGAGCACTTCCAAGGTTGCATCTGTTTCTGGAAACACCCCAAAGTTGATATTTGTCTATTCCTGGGGCCTTGTTTTTTACCAATGCCTTCCACACAGCTTGGACTTCTTCCTTCAGTACCATTATTTCTTGGTCATGTACTATTTCCTGAAATAATTCCATGTCAACCTATTCTGTGAAATAAAAAAAGATTAGTAGTTAGAGAACATGACCTTGGTGACAAAAAAGGAGGATAAATATAGTAGGTATTCTTATATACTGCAGATAAGAAGACAGTGGGATACAAAACGCCTATGGAGGGCAATATAAATGACACAAGAAGACAGAAATTAAGTGAACAAGTAAACAGGCAATGAGCTTCAAGCATTCTTGAAAAGTGTGAGGAAAGTAAGCAAGGCTTGAGACTTGTCAAGGCTGGAAGGGGGACTTCTTTATCTAAAGTGGCCCAGAAAGGGGCACGTGAGCAGATACACAGCATCAAGTTGGCTTCCTGAGGGTTATGTTATAGGTTCAGTAAATAGTAACTGAAGAATGAAAGAATGACTACAACTGAAAAACCATAGTGAATCAGTTTCCAACCAGGCGTCAAAATTACCTGACGATGTATGGTTACCCAGAAGAAACAAGATGAGAAAGGAAGAGATGGAAGAGAGTAGGGGTGGGAAGAGGGCAGAAAGGAGTGTGGAAAGACTGAAGGGGTACTAGGCAGGAGAAGGTTCAAGATGATGGGCTTCCATCATGAGAAGAAGTTCACATTTAAGAGGCAACAGATGATAAATAAATCTCAGAAGACAAGAGGATATGGGGCCTTTGTTTTCTCTACACCCACAGTCATCACTCTTGCAACCAATAGAGTGTGGCACATGGGTCACAGGAGTGGTGGTGGTGGGCCGAGGATCCAGAAAACCGCTCATTAATTGTTACATGACTTGGGGAAGTCATGTAACTTCTACGGAATGCAGATTCCTGTTTGTAAAATACATTTCCTTTCTCATTCTTATTGCTATTGAATTGGAACCGACTCATCGTTGACCCTCCCCAGGGTTTTTAGAGTCTGTGGCTCTCACGAGAAGAGATTGCCCCCCTTTCTTCCTCAGAGCTGCCAGTGGAGCAGGACCTGCGAGAGAGGCACACCCTCTGCATCAGCAGCGGAGGCCCCTACAGCCTTCACCACCAGAGCTCTCTGTCGGTAGAACAGAATCATGATCCGTATCTTCCAGTTTTGTTCTGATATCTCAATCTGAAGGAACCCCTTCCCCTCCTACAAGTTCATGTTCTGTACCACCTCCTCATTTATGTTTTGCATAGTATCTTCCACTCCTTAAGAGGGATGACCAACCATTCTTGTTTCCCAGAACATTGGACTTTCCGTTTTAAAAATAAACAACCCATCAAATATGAGAAGAGTTGGTCACACCGTCATTAGTGTTACCTTCTATGTTTACTTGTACATTTTCTAATCCTCTCACCTGAAAATAAGCTCTCTAAAAGCAGAGATAGTCTTCTTCACTTGAAGAAGGAGAGAGAGGCTACAGAAGAGGGGGGAAAAGAGAAACAAATCATGTAACGCCTTGACGATTTCACCGTGGGCAACACCCTTTTACTGGCTTCAGAACCCTCCTCTGAGAAGATATCTCATTTTATGACACAGTACAATTTCCTGTCAGTTGTAAGAGAAGTCCACCCTTTGAGAGGAATAATGGGGCTCCCTGTTTCTGCTAAGGCAGTCAGGGGAGGTGACTAATACAGAGAAGCTACAGAAGATTCCTATTGGGCCTTCAGTGGAGTGGGTGGGACCTGAGCCCAGGCTCACAGCGAGCGCACCTGCCAGTCCACCTGTGGGGCAGGACCTGTGGGCACACTGGACAGGGTTGGGTAGGAAGAACTGAAGTAACCTCAGGGTGGACTGGGTCAGAGGTTGCTGTAGCTGTAACCAGTCAGCCAGAACCTGTCCCAGTGCCAGCTTAGATCTGGGGCCGAAAAAGCAAGGCCATGACGGGGAAGATGAAGCTAGTGTTGTGGACACTTTGTGCAGGTGAGTAGCTTTCTCCTCGGGGTGGGGGGTGAAGGGAGACATGGAGATCAAGGGCTGAAGTCTCCCAGAGCCTCCCTATGAAGAGCCTCCAGTGACACACTTGTTCTACTGTTGGTTAGAAGAATTACAAACTCCAGGCAGCAGGTCCCAGGCTAGTGCCCAGAATCAGCATAGGTGCTGGACACAGCCATCAAGTCAGAAGCGACTCCTAGCTGACCCTCCCATGGATTTTCATAGACTGTAAATCACATGGGAGGAGTTTGCCAGTCTTTCTCCCTTAGAGCAGCAGGTAGATTTGAACTGTCTGGGGTTTGAAGTGCACCCCTTGACCCACTAGCCTACCAGAACTCTCTATTTGCTTATTGTTGTTGTTCCATGGCTGCGGCGATGGGAAGCTCCCTATTTGCTTATTAATAAATAAAATTCCAACTCACAATACTCTTGAGATCTTATTTTCTGATCCCAAGTCAATGTCTGAGGGTAGATGCAAGATCTAACAATGGGGGAACAAAGTAGTTGACATCAAGGTTGTCCCAGAAAACCCAGGATGTGTGGATCTAAATAGTTTCACTCTCAAGATTTTAAATATTTCTCTAAACCCTGAGAGAGAGGGAATGATAAGAACAATAATATCCATGTTACATACAGGGAAACTGAGGCACAGAAAGGAAATGCCACTTAACTAATATCATTTCTAGAAACAAGAGAAAATGCAGGCCTTAAAAAGAAAGAAATACATCAGGCCTTAAAAAGAAATAAATACATCAAAAAATCAATAAGCTAGAAAGGCTCATCCCAAAACCTAAAACCTAGCCCTTCTGATAACTGTCATTGAAAACTTGGAAGAAGAGGAGACCTCTGGGAGAGGGGGAGAAGGATGTCAGACATCTTTTTAAAATGTTTTAATACATTGGGGTTTTTGTTTTGTTTTGTTTTGATCATTTGGTTTTTGGGAGGTTTTTTGCTTTAACCATTGTAAGAATCAACCCAGTGGATTTTCAAAGTGTGTACATCCCGAGGGAGGAGATCGCTCATTCTTTTCCCACTGATCATCTGGTGCATTCAAACCACATGCATTTTTTGCTATAAGAGTTGGATTTAAATCAAGTACCAAATGAACTAGGATAGAAGCCTTGTTGTTAGGGTGCTTGGGCTCAAGAAGTGAGTAGAATTGAATGAGAGAAGCAGAAAGATTGGAGGCTTGGGAGATTTTAAGAAAATCTTGTTTCAGCATCTTTGGCCCCACTGAGAGATCTCATTAGCTTGTAATTCAGGAACTGTTACAAGCTTCAGGCAAGAAAGGAGAGAAAGAAAGCAAAGAGCTATACTAGGAAACAGAAACCCCAAACCCCCTAGGGAAGTGGACTCAGGAGTTCATTTTCTACAAGTCCATGCAAGCCCCAGGACCAGCTGAAGATCAGCCCACCTGTTTGTCTGTTTCACCCAGGCACGTAGGCCCCTTCTCCTTTGATATTCTGCAGACTGACCTTGGAAAGGACAGAGAGAGGTGCTGGGGAAGGGCTGCATCAAAAGCTTTGGAAGTAGGCCTGGGAGAGAGAAATTATCTCAAATTCATGCCAGTGGGTATAGGGACTAGGACCAAAGGGCCCCTTGTCATCAGCTTAGGTGGACTGCCTGCCTCATTCATTCATTCCAACAACTCTTTCCCAAGTGCATACTCTGTGGTGGCCCCACAGGAGAGAGGGAACCACAGTTTGAGAACAGAGGTTCTAGGCACTGTAATTCATTAACTACATTAGGCAGGAGTGGCATCCACTTCATAAACATGCCTGTGGAAACTCTATAAACTTAGAGAAAGGACAATAGTTACAGAACAAGATTGAAGTCTTTTGTTTATGGGGTTCATAATAGATGGCACTTAACAACAACAATATATATTGCAAAGCACTTGCCTTCCATTTTGGACTTCCATTGCCTCAACTCTGTATGATGACGCTCTTGTTTTGGTTGAGGGTCTGTGTAGATTGTTTTCTTTATTTAAGCCTCTTGTTTAGAGTCAATAAGACCTCCAGGAGGACACTTGAATTTAAGGCCAAGCACTGTGTCCATTTTGAAAACTAGGTGGAGCGAGTAGACTGTGTAAGATGGGCTCTCTTGTTTTTGTTGAGGGTCATTGTGCAATGTTTTGGTTTGGTTTTGGTTTTGGTTTATGGGGGTCTTTTTGTTGGTATTATTATTATTATTATTATTATTATTATTATTATTATTATTATTACCTTTTGTTTAGAGTCTACAAAACCTTCTAGAGGGCTCTTATTTTTTTAATAATTCAGGTCCAAGGGATTATCTTTTAATCCTTTGATACTATATTTTGGAGGATCATTCTTCTAAGTCATACAGCACTACTCTGTCAATTTGCTGTGCTGAAGAAATCTGGGTTTTGCTGTGATGCTCAACCTTTTACCATTGAGGTCTCTAAAGCATAATGGCTGCCCATGGTGAACTGTGTTTGGTGAAGTTCCATGTTTTAAGAGAGGTTTGAAAGAAGGAGTGGCATCCAATTCCTAAACTACATGCCTCTGAAAACTCTACGAACTTGGAGAAAGAATAGTTATAGAAAGGCAGGTCTTTTGTTAATGGAGTTGCTATGAGTCAGGCATGACTCAGTGGTAATCAACAACAATAATAAGAACAACAACATGAAACCTATATCTAAATCAAGAAGCTGTTATACAAACAGAGCAAGGGAATATACAGTGATTTAAAATCAAAGAAGATGTGCATTAACATTTTATCCTTTCCTTAAGTGTATTCAGTCTATATGCTGAACATGAAGAAGCATGTGGCATTAGAATAGGAGGAGATTGGGGAAGCAGTGGAATTCTCCCACATGGGCATTTTTGGGTGGTCAAAGCCAATGAGAATGCTTTATTAGGGAAAATTTAGAATGATAGAGCTCATGGAGTTTGAACTTTGCCTTGGTTCTTAAATTCAGTTGGGCTAGAAATTGGTCAAACGTTCTTCTAAGTGGTATAGCACTGGTATGTCCATTTGCTGTACAGAGGTAACTCATGGTTGCTGTGATGCTGAATACTGTGACCCTGATGTGTCAAATGTGATAATGTTTACCCATGGTGGACAGTGTTTGGTGGAGCTTCCTGATTAAAACAAGCTTGGAAGCAGGAGTGGCATCTACTTCCAAAATAGCTTGCCTCCAGATACACTATGAACTTGGAGAAATGATGGAAGTTATACAAGTTTTCAGGTCTTTCGTTCATAGGGTCACTTTGAGTCATCTACAACTCGAAGGCACTTAACAACAACGATCCAATGAGATGGTAATTACAATGCCATAAACAAAACTGTGTATGACTGATCAAATGAAATTATAACTGTTATAAAGCAAAATGTATAGGAATGAAAAAGTTACATGATTTGTAAACTCTCCCTCAGATTTTTTAAAAAGTAATAGTTTCTTAAAAGGGAATTTCATAAACTGAAGAAAAAATACCAAAAAACAAAACCACAACAACACACCAAATACTCTAACAAACCAAAGGGAGAGTTTCTAGGGAAGAATTGGCCAGGGGGCCCAGGTGTGGTATCATCTTGCCTTCAGTATCTCGCCCCAGGGCTTCTCCTCAGCCATTTTGCTTCTTGGGATGTTGGTCAGGTGAGAGGAATCTGAAAGGATCACCATCAGAAGCGAGACTGTCTCAGCCTTCCCAGGCAGGCAGGGAGGCTGCTTCAAGCAGAAAGAGGAAATTGGGAGGAAAAGGCAGCAGTCTTCCCCCTAGCCCCGTTCCCACATGTCCCTGTATTTACAATCTAGGGAGCTCTGGTTGCTTAGTCTACAAAGTCACACTGCTCACAGAAGGCTGTGTCTCTCTGTTGGTTTGAATCTGAGGGACTACGATGGGTGATTTCCTGTGTGATTTATAGCCTCTGGAAACCTGCTGGAGGGTCAGCTGTGAGAGGTTCTGACTTGACAGTATTAAGAGAAGACTCAACAGTCTGGCTGCAGCCCTGTGCATAAATTTAAAAAGTTAATTTGGCTCAGGAAAACAAAACAATATGCTTACCTGGCTCAGCATGAAAGTATCTTTTTTTTCTAATGACCCCTAGGTGAACTCATTCAGGGAAACCAGTTCTTGGGCATTTTTTTCAATCTCAAAGGGAGAATGTCCTTTCTGATGGGGTGTGTCTTTATTCCCCACCCTCATCCTTTCACCCACCCTATCCAGTCCAGCCCAGGGCAGGGTGGCCAGATTAGAGCCAACTAAGGGTGGGGTTGGGGCTGTGGACAGAGCAAAGAGATTCACTCAGCAGCGTTAGGCATGTGGACATTTGTCCAAATGTGGTGTGAAGGAGCTATTGCTGTTGTGTAGGTAAGCAAGAGGAGGGGATCTTCAAAGATCAAACCTAAAGTGAGGAAGCCCACGTCAGCCCGCACACCTCATCGAGAGACACTGCCTGCTGCTTTGCAGACCTGGGAGACCTAAGCTGTTTAACTGTCCCAGAGTTTTCTTGGTTATAATCTTTATTGTCTCCTGGGGACCCACTGGGTAGCTTTGAACCTCCGGCCTTTCAGTTAGCAGCCAAGCCATTTGCATCACTCCATATATGCAGTTTTTTTAAAAAAACTGTTATTATTTTTTTGTGTGTACCATAAAATCAGATCTGACTGATACAGGAGGAGATTGTCCCTCCTTCTCCAGCAGAGTGGATTTGAACCACGTACCTCTGGGATTGCAGTGCAGTTCTTGCCACTAGGTCACCAGAGCTCCCTGACACATGCAGCTTTTACTGTTGCCATTGATGTGATGACAGCAGCAACAGGTTCGAGTCTATCAGAGATGGTGAGGATGGTACGGGAGAGGACAGGATTCAGAGCTGATGTTCGTTAAGTGCGCTATGAGTCCTGCTTGACTGGATGGCACCTAACAACAACAAAAGCTATTGTTTGTAAGTGTGCACAAATGTCAGGTGCAGGAAATTAACTAGCTATTAATGGAAGATCACCAGTGAACTCTGATCTGATAACATGTGCGTTCAGCAGGGGAGTCAGAAGTCACTGTGGCCAAAGCCATCCGAACATTCTTTCTGAGAAAACCATAGTGCACTGAGCTCCTCTCATTAGATGTTTGAGAAAACATTCAACACATTTGCAAAACAAGGCTCTTCAGATTCCATGATAAATCTGATGTGACAGGACATCTCTCTTTCACTCCTGCTCATTAAAACCAATTGATAACTGAGCCTCTGTTGGGTTGGCTGACCCTGTGGTTTGTATGGGAGGGAGACTAGCCCTCTTTCACCCGTGGACATGCTTGTGGATTGACCCTCCAGAGAGGTGTGGCCTTTGGGCTGGCAGTGCAGCTCCCTTCAGACTACACCACCAGAGCTCCCTCCTAGCAGGGAACCAGCTATATAAAAAGGAGCCCACCAGGAGAATTCCAGGGGAAAATATCCCAAAGCGGTTCTTCCTGGAATCACTAAAACATTTCAAAACCCAATAAAATCACCCTCACAAAAATCACATCTACCTAGAACTATAGGAAATATCCTTAATGCTTAAGCTAGAAACTTGAAGGAGGCTACTTCAGTGATACAAAGGACTCCGAAATAATGCCTTTCCCACACCTCGTCTAAAAAGTTTAAGTAAATAGATGTGTGATCTGTGACAGGTTTCAATGGGAACCAAGTTTCTGTGTTGCCGGCATTTTGAAGCTGATCAAGTCATTTAAGAGACTTTCCCTAGGGCCAAGATCCAGGGAAGATTTTCCCTAAAGGAATAGATAGCCTCCCTCTTGCCCACTCTGAAGTGCCACTTTCTTACAGATCCCGCAGACTCAGGGTACCCCTGGGTGCCCTGCCAGTGGGACATGTCACACAGCCCAGTGCCACTGGTGTGTTGAGCTCAGTGTATGGCCTGGTCCACATTACACAGTTTCTGGAAACTCTGCCTCAGACACACACATTTGATAATAATCACATAAGAGAGTGACCATGTACTTGGTTACTCCTGACCGTGAAAGAGAGTATCCAGGCCAGAACTAGGGCAGTTCAGCCTTAAAATACTTGTGCAGAATGGTGGCCCAGCCTTTCAACTGCTCTATGGCTCTGAGCTCTTTGGTCTCTCTGGTCTCCAGGGCCTGGCTGCCACGTGGGGCCTAGAAACTGCCAGTTTCTTAAGGCTTATGCTCCAAAATTGTCCCTGTATCACTTCTACCTTCTCCTATCGGTCAAGCAGTCACAGAACCCAGTCTCAAGGCGGAAAGGATAAGAACATCACTACTTAGGAGAGGAGTGTCAGAGAATTTTTGAATCATATTTCTAAACTGCCACATGGCCTTTTATGCCTTTTTCTCCTCCTGCAAATTCAAGTCATCACTAATCTCTGTAAATATTCAGCCTCAAACATCTCTCAAATCTGTTCATTGTTCTTGATTTTCTGACACTGGGTGGATCTAAGCTGCCTCTTCTAAAGTACTGTCTGAGGCTCCTAACTGATCTTGTTTTACCTATTTTTCTTCCTATCGTGACTGTTCATCTCAGACCCAGTATGATTTTTATAGAATGAAATTACATCTAGGGAGCTCTGGTGGCCAAGAGGTAAGAAACTGCGCTGCAGTCCCGAAGGTGCGCGGTTCCAACCCACCAGCTGATTTGCCAGAGAAAGATGGTCAATCTCCTCCCGTAGGATTTATGAGTGGGTCCTGACTCAATGGCACATAACAACAACAACATCCACTATTTAACATCTTTCAGTAACTTTCCATTGCCTTTACTGACACAGCCTAACTGGCTGATGCCTAGCCTACACTGGGAGCCACACCGACTGGGGTGTGAGGCTGGAATTATTCCGTATACAGGCAATCTGGCTGAAAGAGGGTTGGTAGTGGCATTGTCCTAAATCATCCTGATGAAACAAGGACACTGTTTTCACCAGGACTGTATAGCTATTTGGAATCACAGTGGGAAGGAAAGGAAAGGAGGTGCATTCTCCTAAGCCACTCCCTTGGTGACACTGCCACTCCTTGGGCTTGTGTTATGTTTCAGAGCATGCCCCACACTCTTCATCCCATAACCCCCTGCAAAATGCTCCCAGCTCCCCACCCCATCTCGTCCCCCATTGTCTCATGGTCCACTCCTGCTTATCCACAGCTTCCACTCAAAAGACCTTTCCAAAGGCCCTCCTCTCCTTCTCCCTCCACACTTAGGCTGAGCCCTTGTTGCAGCCTCTCCTCACATCTCACCACAGTGGCTTTCACTTGCTGCTGTTTTTGCATATTTTATTTCTGTTTTGCCCTCTGAAAGGACTGACCACTATCAAGTCAGGGGCCCTATATGTCTGCCCGTCATTTGATCCCCAGAGTTCAACTCAGTGCCTGGAAAGTGGGTGTTCAGCAGCCATTTGTGGGTGTGTGTGAATAAGTGGCTGTCTGCAGGCCACAGGAGCATGAAGGAGTCAGCTGTCAGGGACTCTATCCTGCCTTTCTCCCCTTCCTTGTTTCTCTGTTCCAGTTTCTCTCCAACTCTCAATCCTAACAGGACCAAATTTTCCTAATCTCACTTCTTTCCATTAAAAATTATCAGTCTTGGAAAACAATGTATTTATGTATTTTAATTTTGTAAATAAACTAGAAGAGAGAGAGAGAAATTACCAGTCCCGAGTTTGACAGATTAAAAGGACTCACTATAAAAGCAGACTTATCCTGCTGGCTGATGTGGTTGCTTAGTTCATCTCCTCCCCTCTCAGCGTTTTAGCAGGGGTTCTGGTCCTGATTCTAAGGAGTGACTAACCAGGGTGCATTCCAGCACTGGAGGGCAGATGGTGGAGGACACCTCTGACTTGGAGATGAAGCTGAAGAGCCCCCAGGGTCTCCCTACATTGGCAGAACATAGGTCCCCTTTCTGCTTGCTTCTCTTTGTCTCTGAGCTGCCCTCCTGGCCCCAGGACACCAACGGTCACACTTGGAACCTGTCCCATCTTGAGGTACCTCCTTCCTCTCTGTTACCCAGTGAACTTTGGCTGCTTTCTCATATTCTGCCTTCATGAGTCAGGGATGCCATAAAGACACCTGCCTAGGGCAGAGAGTGGCGACAGACAGTCGCTTCCAGGCAGGACTGTCACAAAGGTCACTGGGAAAGGAGCATGAAATGCAAGGAGAGGGCCCACTGTGGCCTCACACCTGCCAGCCAATATACCGCCCTTTGCTCACAGGGGACAGGAAGCTAAGCCTCCACCCCTGTCCCAATGCCACCCTTCTATGCCTTTCCCATTGGCTGGCATCTTGTTCCATCCAGTGTTTCCTTTCTTGTCTATTTTCAGCTTCTGTCTTCCTAAGAACTCCTTCCCTGTGCCCTGTTCCACTTTCCTTCAAATCCCCTGAGGGGAATGAAGGAACCTTCTCCATTTCCTTCCTGGGACCCTTTCATCATTCTCACCTTCTTGTATCAAAGAAGTTCCTTGACTAAATGAGGCCCCCTCACGCTGTGTCCTCACTGTCCATCAGCCTTGAAAAGCTATGACATGGCTTTATAGTTCCAAGAATCAACTCAAAGCAACCCTATGCACAACAGCCCTAAACCCTGCTCTATCCTGTACCAATCTTACTGTCTCTGACACACCCATCCCGATTACCCCAGTCACTGAATCAATCCATTTCACCAAGGGTCCTCCTCTCTTGCGCTGTCCTTCCACCCTGCCAAGCATGACATCTCTCTCCAAGGACTGGTCCCTTCTTGCAACATGTTCAAAGTATGTCAAAGGCATCAATTCTCCTTCTATCGTTCCTAGTCATTGTCCAGCTTTCTGATGTATAGCAACTCATTGCAAAGACTATGGCCTGGATCAGGCAGACCTTAGTTTCCAGACTGACATTGTTGCTCTTCTTTGGAGAGATCTCTGACAGCAGACTCTCCCAATGCAATTCGTCTTTTAATTTCCTGGCTGCTGGTACCAAGAGTGTTGACTGTGGAGCTAAGCCAAACTAAAGCTGTTAACAATCTCAATCTCTTCACCACCTATCATGGTGCTGCCAGTTGACCCAGTGGTAAGAAGAACCTTTGCTTTCTTGATGTTGAGCTTCAATTCATATTGAAGATTGAAGCCTTCTGCAACAAGCACTTCAGATCCTCCCCCATTTCAGCAAGCAGGGCTGTGTCATCTGCATAATGCAGATTATTAATGAGTCTTCATCCAATCGTGATGTCACATTTCTCCTCATAGAGCCCAGCCTCCTGGATAATCTGTTCTGCATATAGATTTGAAATGGTATGGAGATAGGGCACATCCCTGGTGTACACCCTTCCCAGTTTTAAACCATGCAGTGTTTCCTTGCTCTGTTCTGACGACTGCCTCCTGGTCCAAGTATAGGTTTTGCATAAGCACAATCAAATGTTCTAAAATTCCCATTCTTCTCAGAGTCAGCCACAGTTTATTATCTACACAGTCAAATGCCTTTGCATAGTCAATGAAACACAGATAGACATTCCTTTGGTACTCCCTGCTTTTATACAAGATCATTTAACAAGATCTTACACATTAACATCTAACAATAGCTGTAATATCCCTAGTACCAAGGCCTTTTCTAAACCCAGCCTGCATTTCAGGCAGCTCTTTGTTGATGTGCTGTTCCAGTTGTTTTCTGATAATTTTGAGCAGAGTCTTACTTGCATGTGATATCAATGACATTGTTCTATAATTTCCTCACTCTGTTGGGTCACCTTTCTTTGGAATAGGAACAAATGTAGATCTCTTTCAGTCAGCTGGCCAGGCAGTTGTCCTCCAGATCTCTTGGCACAACTTGGTGAGCACATCCAGTATAACATCTCTTTTTTGAAATATGTCAATTGGCATGCTATCATTTCCTGGGGCCTTGATTTTTGCCAATTCTTTCAGACCAGCTTGAACTTCTTCCTTCATCACCACAAGCTCTTGTTCATACGTTGTTTCATGAAATACTTCTGTGTCCACCGAATCCTTTTTATACAATGACTCTGTATATACTCGTTCCATCTTCTTTCAATGTTTCCTGGATCATTTAATATTCTGCCCAAAGCATCCTTAAGTATTACAACTTGAGGCTTGAATTTGTTCTTCAGTTCCTTCATCTTAAGAAATGCAGATCTAGGGAGCTCTGGTGGCCTAGTGGCAAGAAGCTGCACTGCAATGCCAGAGGTATGTGGTTCAAATCCACCAGATTCTCTGCTGGAGAAGAAGGGGCAATCTCCTCCTGTATCAGTCAGATCTGATTTGATGGTACACACAAAATATAATTTAAAAAAAAAAGAAGTGCAGAGCTAGTTCAGTCTCTTTGATTTTTTAACTCCAGCTCTTTGCACATTTCATTAATACTTTACTTTGTCTTCTTGGGCTGCCCTTTGAAATCTTCTGTTCAGTTCCTTAATATCTTGATTTCTTTTTGTTTTGGCTTCTCTGTGTGCTAGTGCAATATTCAGAGTCTCTTCTGATATTCATCTTGGTCTTTTCTTCCTCTTCTGTCTTTGTAATGACCTTTTGAATTTTTCCTGGATGATACCCTTGATATTCTCCCACATCTCATCCAGGCTACACTCATTAGTGTTCAAGGCCTCA
>NW_006399807.1:8619351-8686188 GCF_000299155.1 Elephantulus edwardii | reverse complement strand
ATTCTGCTGGTCACAGGATCCAGAGACAACTGTTAATTAGATTTTATTTTTATATTTTATTTGAGGGTTGGTTCTCTTTGTGTGTAATTATTTATATGGAGTCAGAATATTATTATATACTCTTTTATACTCCCTTACAGTCACAAATTCAACATTGTGGGTTTGTGGGTACTTCTCAAGTCCTACTCTTTTAATAAGTCTTTCCATTAAAATATATCTTCCTGGACATAACAGGGCTACTCAATTTCTCCCACCCCCACTGCCCTTGTGTTTATACTTTAACATCATTAACCCCATCAGGATACTGGCTGGCCTCCTCATGTGTGTCCAAGTAGAACTTTACTTAACAGACTTTTCAAAGGCCAAGTTTTGGGAGGCAGATTACCAGGGCTTTCTTCCTACATGCCTTTCAGTGGATGGAAATCCACAATCTTAGTGTGGAAACTGTTTGCATCAAGGAATTCTCATGAGTCAAGGTTGGCTTGATGGTCACTGGACTGGTAGGGCACTGACTGACCTCTGTCTGCTTCATGGGTGGGGGCTATGCCACTAATCATTCAATCAATGTGGTTTTACCTTTGTGTAGACACCATACCTCTGTGTAGATACCATAGGGCCAAGGGCAAAGCAAGTGACAGGTACAAAAGCAGTTCAAGATCAGACCTTTTTAAAAAAGCATGCAAACTGGTGAAGGGGAGAGGACTGCACACATAGACAACATCAAAGAAGAGTGGAATGTGCTTGGTGTAATGCTGCCTAGAGTGGTTCTGAAAAGCCAGTGAGCAGGAACTGCCGTGTGGTCCCTCTGAACAGGGATGATTCTGGACAAGAGGGCTGGGGTGACCCTGACTGGGTAGAGAGGGCTAGAATTGCCCTGGTGGAGCAGAAGGACTCAGGGGGTGGCCCTGGCTGGGGTCCTGGGGAGGGTGGGTGGGTTGCTGTTGTTATATGCCATTGAGTCACCTGCAACTCATAACGACCCTGTGTACAACAGACCTAAACCCTGCTTTATCCTGTGCCAATTTTATTGCCTCTGATACACCTATCCCCATTTCCCCAGCCACTGAATCAATCTATCTCATTGAGGGTCTTCCTCTCTTGCGCTATCCCTCTACCCTCCCAAGCATGATGTTCCTCTCCAAGGACTGATCTCGCCTTGCAACATGTCCAATGTATGTCAGATAAAGCTTCAGAATCCTTGCTTCCAAGGAGCAGCCTGGCTTCACCCTCTCCAGGATGAACTTGTTTGTTCTCCTAGAAGTCCATGGTATATTCAATACTCTTCTCCAGCACCACAGCTCAAAGGCATCAATTCTCTTTCTATCATCCCTAGTCATTGTCCAGCAATGTAATTGCAAAGACGATGGCCTGTATCAGGCGCACCAAAGTCTCCAGACTGACATCGTTGCTCTTCAGTATTTTGGAGAGGTTTCTGACAGCAGACTATCCCAATGAAATTCACCTTTAAATATCCTGACTACTGGTACCAAGAGTGTTGATTGTAGAGCCAAGCAAACTGAAGCTGTTAACAATCTTTATCTCTTCATCATCTAGCATGATGCTGCCAAGCATCCCAGTAGTGAGAATCTTTGTTTTTTTATGTCAGGCTTCAGTCCATATTGAAAGCTGCAGCCCTTGATCTTCTGCAACAAGTGCTTCAGGTTCTCCTCAGTTTCAGCCAGCAAGGTTGTGTTATCTGTATAACACAAGTTGTTGACAAGTCTACCTCCAGTCCTGAGGCCACATTTCTCCTCATAGAGCCCAGCCTCCCAGATAATCTTCTTCTGCATATAGAGCTGATAATGTCCCTACAGCTTCCAGGACAGGACTTTATCAGACTATAGGCAGAAATCACTGATTTGGTCCAAATCTGTAGATTTCTTTTTTAAAAAAAGTTTATTAACTTTAATGAACATTTACAGGGATTTTGGATTTCCATTCTTTCATTTTGCACTTTTCTCCCTGCCCAGCCCTCCCCTAAACCAGTTCGCTCCTCTCTTTGAAAAGTAAAAGAAAGATTCCTTCTTTGGTATACAACCTCCCCACCTCCCTCCCCCACCACCCAGAATACACTCCACTATGTAACCTTCATTCTGGACTCTTGTGATAACCATAATACTCTACCATATATCGCTTTTAAATTATTCTCTCCCTCCTCTGTTTCAATGCAGTATACATAATTTATCCAGTTTTTCTCAGTCTTACCTCAACCCTGATTTCAGTCCTGTTCTACAACAGTGGCACCATGCAGTATTTGTCCTTTTGTGACTGAGATATTTCACTCAGCATAATGTCCTCCAGGGTCACCCATTTTGAATAGTATTGCATGAGTTCCTTGTTTTTCAATGCAGCACAGTATTCCATTTTATGAATACACCACAGCTTTTCTATCCATTCGTTTGTTGATGGGCACTTAGGTTGTTTCCAACTCCTTGCTATTGTGAACAAAGCTGCAATAAACATGGGTGTGCATATATCTGCTTGGGTGTCAGTTATGGTCTCTTTGGGGTATATTCCCAGTAGTGGAATTGCTGGGTCAAATGGTATCTCTATTTGCAACTTTTTGAGAAAGTGCCATACCGCTTTCCACAGGGGTTGGACCATTTTACACTCCCACCAACAGTGAATAAGGGTTCCAGTCTCTCCACAACCTCGCCAGCATTTGTTGCTTGCTGTTCTGCTAAATTTTGCTCTTTTGACTGGGGTGAGATGATATTTCATAGTTGTTTTAATTTGCATCTCTCTTAGAGCTAGGGATTTTGAACATTTCTTCTTGTGCTTGTTAGACATCTGAATGTCTTCTTCAGTGAAGTGTCTGTTCATATCCTGTGCCCATTTTTCTGTTGGGTGATTTACCTTTATCTTGTTGTGGTGCTCAAGTATTTTATAAATTCTGGATATAAGTCCCTTATCTGATATGTAATTACCAAATACTTTTTCTCAGTCAGTGGCTTCCCTTTTTACCCTGTTGAAGAAGTTTTTGTATGTGCATAGCGATTTGATTCTTAGAAGATCCCATTAATCTATTTTATCTTCTCCTGGCTGTGAGTTTTTCAGAATACTTGGAAGACTGTTTATGTTGTGGATTAGGACTTCTAGTGTTGTTCCAAGCTTTTCTTTAATGAAGCTTATGGTCCTTGGTTTTAGTCCTAGGTCTGTGATCCACCTTGAGTTGCTTTTTGTATATGGAGTGAGGTATAGATCTTGCTTGAGTCTTCTGCAGATACGTTTCCAATTTGCCAACACCATTTGTTAAAAAGGCTGTCTTTTCCCCACTTAACTGATTTCATCTCCTTGTCAAAAATCAGTTGACCATAGAGAGATGGGCTGATCTTTGGGTTCTCAATTCTATTCCATTGATCTATGTGTCTCTCATTGTACCAGTACCATGCTGTCTTAACCACCACAGCAGTGTAATAGGATTTGAAATCAGGGAGTGAGATACCCCCTACCTTTCTTCTATTTTTAAGGAGTATTTTGCTTATTCAGGGCTTCTTTCCATTCCAAATGAAACTGGAAATTGCTTTTTCCATCTCTTTGAAGAATGGGATTAGTATTTGTATTGGGATTGCATTAAGCACGTAAATTGCCTTGGGTAGTATTACCATTTTCACAATATTTTTTTTTTTCATTTTCACAATATTGAGTCTTCCTATCCATGAGCAAGGGACATGTTGGACAAAATTATTTGCTAAGTTCTGAGTCCTCTGCCTCTAATTCCATTGAGCTTGCTCCAGTTCTCATGACAAAACATCTCGCCAGTGTAAACTGCTAGTGTGAACTGCCTGGCTCCCTGAGACCAGCACTTTCTCAACAGCAGAGCATGCAATCTAGTCCTGGGCAGGTCCCTTCTGGCTTCCAGCAGCTCCTCCCTAAGCTTGTGGTTTCTCCAGCAAATGGATCTTCCTAAATGAATCTTCACTGCCCATTTCCCAGGGGGTTCCCATAATGTGCTGTGTATACCTCACGCAGCCCATTCCATCAAGCATTTCATTATCCTCAGATATATTACTTTCCATTTGGCTCTCAAGAGACAGTTTATTATCTTCTTAACAAATCTTAATTATTTACCAGCAATAATCCCAACCTCAGGCTGGGTCACCACACCCCATCCCCTTAGGGAGGTTCAATGACTTGTTACCATCTGGGACATCTTACAGTCTTGGCAACTCCTGTTTAAGACTCTTTTCTTCTTTATGTGATTAGGGGGGTAATTTCTGAGATGCTGTAGTTTCTCACATGGCATAAATGGTCCTTTACTTTCTAAAGGCTGATAGTTCAAACCTACCCAGTAGTGCCTTGGAGGAAAGCCCTGGTGTTCTGCTCCCATAAAGAAATACAGTCCAGAAAATTCTATGGAGCAGGTCTACTATAACTGAGTCAGATAACTTAATGGCAATGGGTTTGATGTTTGAAGTTTTAGGGGCATTTCCAACAGTCTGTGGAATGAATTCTTCCACCAAGATTGTAACCATGTCTATAAGTTAAGTCAAAATTTCTGTTCACTTACTTGCTCTGACAAAGAGCTCTTATTTCAGCACTTTCTGTGTGTTAAGTAGGGAGCTCAGGTAGCTTAGTGATAAAAAGTTGCACTGCCAACCCAAAGGCATGAGGTTTGAATCCACTAGTTGCTCCATGAGAGAAATATGGGCAGCCACCTCCCATGCAATTTGTTGTTGTTGTTTTTCTGTGCTGTTGAATCATTTGTGAGTCATAGCGACCCTATGTACAATAACTCTGAACACTATCCTATCTTGATCCAATCTCACTGTCTCTGACATAGAGAGCCAAGAGTGTTGACTGTGGATACGAACGAGCTGAAGTTATTAACAATCTCAATCTCTTCTCCATCTGTCACTGTGCTCCCTGTTGGCCCAGGTGAGAATTGTCTTCTTGGTATTGAGTTTCAATCCATATTGAAGACTTCAGATCTTGATCTTTTGCGGCAAATGCTTCAGGTCTTCTTCAGTTTTGGTGAGCAAGATTGTGTCATTTGCATACCGTAGATTGTTGATAAGTCTTCCTCCAATTCTGATACCACATTCCTCCTCATAATGTCCAGCCTCCTGAATGATCTGTTCCCATATAGATTGAAGAGGTATGGAGACATCCTTTACTGATTTTGAATCATACAGTGTTTCCTTACTCTGTTTTGACCACTGTTCCCTGATCTGGGTATAGGTTTTTCACGAGCAAAATCAGATATTCTGGGATTCCCACTCTTCTCAAGGTTAGCCACAATTTGCTGTAATGCATACAGTCAAAATGCCTTCGCACAGTCCATGAGACTCGGATAGACATTCTTGTGATATTCTCTGATCTCAACCAAGATCTATCTGATACTGGTATGTTCTCTCTAAGTACTATGGCCTCTTCTAAAACCCAGCTTGTATTTCTCTCTTAATGTATTGTTCCACTTGCTTTTGGATACTCTTCAGCAGGATTTTGCTTGCATGTGATGTTTTTCACTAATTTCCACACTCTATGGGATCCCCCCTTTTTTGGAAATGTGATTAAATATAGATCTTTTAATCAGCTGATCAGATAGTTGTGGTCCAGATTTCTTTTTTTTTTAAATTTGACACTCAAAATTTATTATTTTAATATGTGGAATAGATATGTAGTCCAGATTTCTTGACACAACCTGGTGAGCATGTCCAGTGCAGCATCTCTTTGCTGAAATATGTCAATTGGTATGCCATCAATTCCTCTGGTCTTGCTCTTTGCCAATTCCTTCAGAGCAGTTTGAACTTCCTCCTTCATCATCATTGCCTCTTGATCATATATTGTTTCATGAAATTCTTCTCTATCAGTCAAATCTTTTTGGTACGGTGACTGTGTTTACTGCTTCCGTCTTCTTTTAATGCTTCCTGGGTCACTTGATATTCTGCTCATAGTATCCTTATGTATTATAACTCGAGGCTTAAACTTATTCTTCAGTTCCTTCAACTAAAGAAATACTGAGAGAGTTCATCACTTTTGATTTTCTGACTCCATTCTTTGCACATTTCCTTATAATACTCTGCTTTGTCTTCCCAAGCTGCCCTTTGACATTTTCTGTTCAGCTCCTTAATTTCCTTATATCTTCCCTTGTTTTGGCTTTTCGACATTATAATGTGATACTCAGAGTTTCTTCTGGCATCCATCTAGGTCATTGCCACTGAAAACAAGCCATGAGTTTGTTTGGACTTAATGGTACATAACAACTGTATTTTGTAGGGAGCTCTGGTGGCTTAATGGGTAAATAGTTGCATTGCAACCCAAACACAGGCAGTTCCAATTCACCAACTCCTTAAGAGAAAGATAGCCAGCCTTCTCTCATGAGATTTATTGCCTCCGAAAAACCACTCACTACAGGGTCAGCTATGAGTTTGTTCCACAGCAATAAACTGAATTTGTGTTAAACAATTCTTTGAGCCCTGCGGTTATGTTGTTGTGTTGTTGTTATGTGCTGTCGAGTTGTTTCCGACTCATAGCGACCCTATGCACAACAGCCCTAAACCCTGCTCTATCCTGCGCCAACCGCACCGCCTCTGACACACCCATCCCTATTATCCCAGTCACCGAATCAATCCATCTCATAGAGGGTCTTCCCCTCCTGCATTGTCCGTCAACCCTCCCAAGCATGATGTCCCTCTCCAAGGACCTGTCCCTCCTGGCAACATGTCCAAAGTATGTCAGACGAAGCCCCAGAATCCTTGCCTCCAAGGAGTAACTTGGTTTAATCCTCTCCAAGACAAATCCGTTTGTTTTCCTGGCGGTCCAGGGTACCTTCAGTACCCTTCTCCAGTACCACAGCTCAAAAGCATCCACTCTCCTTCTGTCCTCCCTAGTCATTGTCCAACTCTCTGATGCATAACAAGCGATTGCAAATACCATGGCCTGTATCAGGCGCACCTTAGTCTCCAGAGAGACACGGTTGCTCCTGAGTACTTTAGAGAGGTCCCTAACAGCAGACTTTCCCATCGCGATACGCGTTTTGATTTCCTGACTGCTGGTGCCAAGAGTGTTGACTGTGGAGCCGAGCAAACTGAAGCTGTGAACACTCTCAATCTCTTCGTCATCCATCCTGACGCTGCCAATTGGTCCAGTGGTGAGAATCTTTGTCTTCTTGACATTGAGCCTCAGTCCATACTGAAGGCTGCAGTCCTTGACCCTTCACAGCAAGTGCATGAGGTCCTCCTCAGTTTCAGCAAGCAGGGTTGTGTCATCTGCATAACGCAGATTGTTAATAGACCTTCCACCAATCCTGATGCCACAATTCTCCTCATAGAGCCCAGCCTCTCGGATAATCTGCACTGCATACATGTTGAAAGGGTATGGAGACAGGATGCATCCCTGGTGTACACCCTTCCCAATTTTGAACCATGCAGTGTTACCCTGCTCTGTTCTGACTACTGCCTCTTGGTCCAAGCATAGGTTTCGTATTAGCACAATTAAATGTTCTGGGATTCCCATTCTTCTCAGAGTCAGCCACAGTTTGTTATGATCCACACAGTCAAATGCCTTTGCATAATCAATGAAACACAGATAGACATTCTTCTGGTATTCTCTGCTGTCAGCCAAGATCCATCTAACATCAGCAACAATATCCCTAGTACCACGACCCCTTCTAAACCCAGCCTGGACTTCCGGCAGTTCTCTGCTGATGTGCTGTTCTAATCGTTTTTGGATGATCTTCAGTAGAATCTTGCTTGCATGTGAAATCAATGACACTGTTCTGTAGTTTCCACACTCAGTTGGGTCACCTTTCTTTGGAATGGGAACAAATATAGATCAAAAAAGAAAAAAATGCAGTGTAGCAGAAGAGAAAGATGTCCAGTCAACCTTATCTGTTAGGTAATACCATTTTTCTCATTATTAACATCATTATTCTCACTTAATGGAAGAAAGTTAAGCCTGGAGAAGTTAATTATGTGGCCCAAAGTTACATAGTAGGGGAATGTAAGAATAAAGATGGAAGCCTGGGGAAATTTGACTCCAGAGTCTGTGTTCTTGGCCACTCTGTCACAGTGCATAATTGCTTCATGAGAGAGAAGTACTTACAAGATGCCTGGTAACACAAAGGATAAATCCTCTGCTGGGAAGAGGTTGGGCTGTTTCCTGCAGGGCCACCAGTGTTCTGAACCTGTCACCTTAGCAGCCTGTGATGTCATGGAGAGGCTTAGGCTTCTATCTTTTTGAGTGTAAGCTCTTATCTTTCTGAGTTGGTGGCTCTGGGAAGTTTAATACATTCATCAATGTTCAATAATCAGTCACTACACACCTTACAATGGTATAGGTTCTCAGACTGGTGCCCTTCTTTCAAGGCAGATGCTGAGAGCTGAGCTCTGAGAAGAGCAAGGGAATGAGAAGAGATGAAAGACTATTCCTGGAGCATGAGAGACACAGGCCAAGGGAATCTTTGAGATGCAGCTACACTGGGGAGGATAAGGTCTGGCTGATCAAACAGGTGATAACCAGTCTGGTCCTTGCCGGGAAGGTGGTAGTTTGAAGGCTTTAGATCCTAACTTCTTCATTTCTTTTGTTTTCCAGTCCTTGATTAGAAGTCCCACCTGGAACTATTTTTGTCTCATCCATTGAGTAGAGAGATAGGGAAACTGCACAGAAAAGAAAACAGGGCAGCAATGCTAATACACATCCCAGAAAAGTCTGTTCCAAGTCATAATAATCTTATAGGACAGAATAGAACTCAATCTTTCTTGGGCTCAACCTTTATGAAAGGGGCTTTTGTGGCACAGTGGTTAGGTGTTCGGACCCACCCAGCACCTCCACAGGAGAAAAAGACGACAGTCTGCTCCTGTGAAGACCACAGCCTAACATACTAAAATCAGTCAGGTTCCTCTACAGTAAAAAGAGAACTCTGAAAGGAAATAAGGATAGTAATGCCATTTCTACAGCCACCCAAAAGATGAAACATTTAAAGATAAATCTAACCAGGGATTCCAAAGATCCATGCAAAAAAAAAACCTACCAAATACTACTCTTAGAAACCCAGAGAGACAGGCATAAAAGGAAAGATATACTATGCTCATGGGTCAGATGACTTAACGTTATGCAAATGGGAATTCATCCCAAAACTACCTGTATGTAAACACTAAAGCAGACCCTGTTAAGATACCATCACCATTTTTAAAGAGATAGAAAAATAATTCACCAATTTCTTATGGAAAAGAAAGAGACCTTGGAGAACAAAGTGATATGGAAGAAGAAAAACACAAAATAAGAGACCTCAAATTTCCTGATCTCAAAACCTCCAACACAGTCATAGTCACAGTTTGTTATCGGTACAGCAAGAAGTACATGCTGTTGTTATGTGCCATCGACTCAGAACCCTCCAGCAAGGGAATGGCAAGGGACACACTGACAAAGGAGATTAATCAGAACTGGCTTTGACAAGCACTGTGGCAATTGGACAATTAAAGCAGACATTGTGTGTGGGGGGGGAGAAGAACGAACTGGGGATGAGGGTGGAGAAAACAGTTCAACAATGAATGAATGAAAACCCAAAATCTCTGTAAATGTTCATTAAAACTAATAAAATTTAAAAAAAAACAGAAATCACATGGGAGGAAACTACCCATCTCTCTCCCAAGGTCCAACTGGTGGATTAGACTTGCCTGCCATTGGGTCGGCAGCACATTTCCTTACTTACTTGGCCATCAGATTTCCTTAACTGGCACACAGACCATTGGAATAGAATTGAGAATCAGAAATAAATCCATCTGTTGCAGACCAATGGTAAAGTATATTAATCATTAATAATGAGACAAAACACCAAGAATGAATAGAGAGCATAAAAGACAAGGGGCCAGCAGTTCACATCAACTGAAGTACCATAAGCCACACCTCTCTGTGTATTTATTGAGAATAAAGGGAAGCAAATGATAAAGAGAATCCTCTTGTAAATGAAGCCGAATTTTTCTCTATTGTTAACCTAATGCTTAGCTCAGGAAGTGTTTCACATATATAGACTTTTACACTCCCTCTTCCTGGGACCTAGCTAACTCTTGTCTGTAGGAAGCTGCTCATTTCCTGTGATCTGTCACAAGAGAAATTCCAACTTAAGCAATTCCTTCAACTCCTGAGTAAACATATGGTTTTTCATATAATATTTGGTATGAAATTTGGCTTCCCATATCCATCCACCTATGGACAACTGATTTGTCAAAGAGATAAAATCCATTAAGTGGGGAAAAGCCAGTATCTTTGACAAATGATACTGACAAAACTGGAGACTATTTGTAGAAAATTGAATTCCCATACTTCACATCATAGGCAAAAACTAATTCAAGATAGATCAAGTACCTTGTTATAAAACCTAAAACTATAAAGATCATCAATGGGCACACCTAGGAGGCCTAAAACCCTAAATACAACAGAAAACTCTATGTATGACATAAATAGACTATCAAATATAATTGATACACAGTCAATAGAGAACATGCTACACGAATGTGGCTTCCTGAAAGTTAAATCCTTATGTACATCACAAGTCTACCCCAAAAGAGGAAAAAGAGAACCTACAGATTGGAAAACATTTCATTTGGCAATGGCACAACTGACACGGGACTCAGCTCTAAAATTATAGACGACTTTGTCACCCCCACAAGAAAAAGACAAAAAATCAATTCTAAAATGGACAGAAAATATGAACAGATACTTCACCAAAGAAGGTGTTCAGATGGTCAACAAATACACGAAGACATGCTCTAGATCACTAGCGGTTAGAGAAAGGAGAATCGAACAATTAAATGTCACACACAAAAAGGAGATGTTTCACTTAGCAATGTTCAAGAAGACATGAAATTACAAAAACTGGTGAGAGTGTAGAGAGGTTGGAATTTTTGTGTACTACTTATGGGAAAGTTAAGTGATACCACCATTATGTAAAGAAGGTAGGTACTTTCTGAGAAAATTGAGAATAGAAATGTTACCAAAGACAAGGGGTTCTTTCTGTAGTCTATCACCAATAAGACAAACAGATTGCAATATCCATAAGCACTTTATTACACAGATCTGGGAGACAGCAAGTCACCTCTGAGACTGCTGCTTCCCCGTCTGGGAGTGGTCATCTGGTTTTATTCTAGGGTGAAACTCTAGCTCACTTAACAATGCACTTTTGTTAGTAAAAAAAAAAGGTAATTTCTACATCTGAAAAGAACAGCTCACATTTGTTGTTGTTGTTGTTGTTGTTATGTGCCATCAAGTCGCTTGCGACTCATAGCGACCCTATGTACAACAGCCCTAAACTCTGCTCTGTCCTGTGCCAATCGCACTGTCTCTGACACTCCCATCCCGATTATCCCAGTCACTGAATCAATCCACCTCATAGAGGGCCTTCCCCTCCTGCACTGTCCCTCCACCCTCCCAAGCATGATGTCCTTCTCCAAGGACTGGTCTCTCCTCACAACATGTCCAAAGTATGTTAGATGGAGCCTCAGAATCCTTGCCTCCAAGGAACCACCCAGTTTAACCCTTTCCAGGATGAATCTGTTTGTTTTCCTAGCAGTCCATGGTACTCTCAATACTCTTCTCCAGCACCACAGCTCAAAGGCATCAATTCTCCTTTGATCCTCCTTGGATCATTGTCCAACTCTCTGATGCATAACAAGTGATTGCAAAGTCTATGGCCTGTATCAGATGCACCTTAGTCTCCAGAGAGACACCATTGCTCTTCATTACTTTAGAGAGGTCCCCAACAGCAGACTTTCCCATGGCAATGCACCTTTTAATTTCACATTTAAGTATCAGTAATTCAGGGAGGGCTTAGTTATCTTCCTGGTTAACAGGCAGGTTAAGATAGCAATTTACATATGACTTGAGAACCAGCCTCACCAGGATCTACGATAGATGCATTTCCTCTCCTTTACATGGCTAAAGAAAGGAAACAGAATTCAGAGGCTAAGTATCTAGTTTTGCAGGCTGAAGAAAACTGACACTGGTTTTATAATTATATAACTATAGTTTTATAACTGATACATATATAAAGAATTCTGAACTTATTAATACCACCCTATCAGAAATAACATTTGATACAGAAATCCCACTACTAGGTATATATCCCAAAGAAATAGAGCCAATTATTGACAAAATCACTCCCATTTTATTGCAGCATTATTTGCAATAGCAAGAGTTAGGAACAACCAAAGTGTCGAACAATGTCTAGATGGCTAAAGAAACTGATACATTCACTGTGTGTCATTTAAAAATGATCAAGAATTTATAAAATACTACACAGCATAGATGAAATTAAAAGTAATTTTGCTGAGTAACATAAGTGAGTCACAGTAGGACAATTATGATATAAGAGCACTAATATAAAATAAATTTAAAAAACCCTAAGGAAAGGTTTACACATAGATAGAATCAATCTTGGAAGGTTAATAAGGATGAGAAGGGAGGGGAGTAAAATTTAATAAATAGGTAAATTGAGTGAAGACAATGTACAATAAAGATTTGAGGAGACACTATAATAAATTACATTAACCAAAAATTCATGTTTTAAGACAAAATATGCATAAATAATTGAATGAAAGCCAATGTTGTTGTTGTTGTTGTTATGTGCCATTGAGTCACCTGTGACTCATAGCAATCCTATGTACAACAGCTCTGGACTCTTCTCTATCCTGAGCCAACCTTATTGTCTCTGACCCACCTACCATCATTACCCCAGTCACTGAGTCAATTCATCTCATTGAGGGTCTTCCTCTCTTGCACTGCTTCTCCACGATCCCAAACATGTCGCCCCTCTCCAAGGACTGGTTCCTCCTTGCAACATGCCCAAAGTATGTCAGAGGAAGCTTCAGAATCTTTGCCTCCAAAGAGCAGCCTGGTTTCACCCTCTCTAGGAAAAACCTATTTGTTCTCCTGTCAGTCCATGGTATATTCAATTCTCTTCTTCAGCACCTCAGCTAATTGGCATCAATTCTTCTGTAATTCCTAGTCATCGTCCAGCATTCTGATGCATAGCAAGTAATCGTGGATCAGGCACACCTTAGACTCCAGGCTGCCATCATTGCTCTTCAGTACTCTAGAGAGCTCCTGACAGCAGACTTTCCCAATGCAATTCACCCTTTGACTTCCTGGCTGCTAGTACCAAGAGTTGATTGTGGAGCCAAACAAACTAAAGCTGTTAACAATCTCAATCTCTTTAACATCTGTCATGATGCTGCCAATTAGCCCAGTGGTGAGAATCTGTTTTCTGGATGTTGAGCTTTAATATGATTTGAAGACTTTCACTGGAAAGAAAAAGAAAAGAAAAGATTTTAAAGAAGACTACAGTCTAGAAAAATTTCCAGGGCAGTTCTGCTCTGGAGTCACTATGAGTCATAACCAAGTCAACAGCACCTAACTAACAACAACAAAAACCATAGGAAGAGTCCACTTAACTGCTAAAGGTCAGCAGTTCAATCTTATTCAGAGATTCCACCTTGAAAACCCAGTAGTCAGTCTACTTTGCACACACTATGAGCTGTGAATTGGAACGACTGAGTAACACAACATAAAAGATTCTTAAAAAGATTCTTAAAAGTTCTTAAATGCATCATAAATTCACATCTCAGATTTCACTGAGTGTAAGTGTGCCTGAGGGTGTAGCATTAGTTTTCTGTTGGGGTTTTTTTTGGGGGGGGGGTAAAAACTTCTCAGGTTTACAAATAACATTTAAATGGAATTCTGCATTTGTGTAAGACTTTTGCTTTGTGAGCCCATTTCTGGCCATGCATTTCATTCTTTTCCCTCGTAAATCTATTAACATGGGATGATTTTACCTAGCTATTATAAATGTCTGTTTAAAAAAAATCTTTTTTTGTTATAATTAGCAATTATGGTTCTACTGCCCTTTTAGGAGGGTGATATGCAGGGACCAGGATCCAGCCTGTTGGGCAGAAGCTCACTTCTGTCAAGGACATGAATTACTGAAAATGTGAAGTGCTGGCAAACACGCAGTATTTTTTCTGTGAGTTACCAGCTGCCTTAGAATTATCTAGAAAAACCAAACCAGTAGACACAGAGATAGTCAGATAGATATGTAGCTGCAGATAGAAATATCTATATAGCTCTAGATATCTAGAAATATAGATATTTACATACATATAGATATTTGGAAGCAGGAGTGGCATTCACTTCCTAAACTACATACCTCTGGAAACTCTATGAACTTTGAGAAATGACTGTAGTTCTAGAAAGACTTCAGGCCTTTTGTTCACAGGGTCGCTTGACTTGATGGCAATAAACAACAATAGATATATAACATAGACTAAGGTGGCCTGATCCAGCAAGTCATGGTATTCTCAGCTGACTCAGATGGACATGAAAATTAGATAATGAATAGAGAAGATCAAGAAGAATCGATGCCTTTAAATTGTGGTATCTGTGAAGAACATGGAACGTACTGTGAACTGCCAAAAGAACAAACACCTTTGTCTTGGAACAAGAGCAGCAAGAATGCTCCTTTGTAACAAAGATGCTGAAGCTTTGTCTCTCATACTTAACACATGTTACCAGGAGAGAGGCCAGTCCCTGGAGGGAGATCATGTTTGATAAAGTAGAGGGTCTGAAGAAGAGAGGCAGATGGTCAATGAGATGGATTGACACAGTGGTTTCAACAATGGACTTAAGTACAGCATAGATTATTGTTGTTAAGTGCTGTCGAGTTGAACACTACACATAGCAACAGAGTGAACAATAAATGTGAAATCTGTTCTACCCTGTGCCATCTTTATCACACATTTGAATCTATTGCCACAGACACAGTATCAATTTACCTCATTGAGGAGCTTTCTTTTTCATTGATCCTATTATCTTTCCAAGGATAATGTCCCTAGCTGAGGAATAGCCTCTCTTAACAACATGTCCAAAGAATATGAGATGAAACTTCACCATCTTTGATTCCAAGGAACACTGATTGTACTTTCCTCCCAAGACATACTTGTTCATTATTTTGGCAATCCATTCAGCACTCTTCTCCAACACCACAACTTAAACGCATTGATTTTCCTCCTCTCATCCTAATTCATTGTCCAGCTCTCAAATGCACAGCAGGTGACTTGAAAGACTGTAGCTTTAATCAGGTGCACCTTAGTCTTTAAACTGACATCATTGCTTTTCAGGGTTTGGAGGCTTTCCCTATACTGTATATCTCCTGATCTCCTGAGTGCTGGTACCAAGGTTGTTGTCTGTGGACCCAAGCAAGATGAATTGTTGACAATTTCAATCTTTTCTCCATCTATCATGATGTTGCCTATTGACTCAATGGTGAGGATTTTTGTTTTCTTTCTGTTGAGATATAATCCATATTGAAGACTGCAGTCCTTGATCCTCTGCAGCAAGCACTTCAGTGCCTCTTCACTTTCATCAAGGTCATAATGTCTACACTAAAAAGACTGATAACTCAATTAAAAAAATGGATAAAAGACATGGAAATGCTTTTCACAGAGGAAGATATTCAGATGGCCAACAGATACATGAAGAAATGTTCAAAATCATTGGTAATAAAAGAGTTGCAAATCAAAACTACAATGAGATACCATCTCACCCCAATAGCAGTGGAATAATTTAAAAGGACAGCAAGTAATAAATGTTGGAGAGGATGTGGTGAGATAGGAACTCTCATACAGTTTTGCTGGAAGTGTAAAATGGTACAACCACTCTGGAAGTCAGTTTGACATTTCTTGAAAAAGATGAACATAGAGATTCCAAATGACCACTTTCCACTGCTAGGAATTTATCTTGAGGAAAATAGAATTGAGACACAAAAGGAGATTTGTACACCAGTGTTTATAGCACTATTTATTCACAATAGCAAGAATATGGAAACAGCCCAAATGCCCATCAACAAATGAAGGGACTGAGAAATTATGATATATTAAAAGATAAAATACTATGTTACTTAGGAGCAACAATTTTTAAAATAACATCGGAGAGGCTAGAGACCATCATGTTGAGTGAACTAAGACTTCTTAGGACAAATACTGCATAAGACCATTGTTGTAAAACTAGAAGGATAGCTAGTAAGATGTATACAAAAACCCAAGAAGGGAAGATAGCTAGTAAGATGTATACAAAAACCCAAGAAGTGAGAGGACAAGGAGGCTGAGGGTGGGGAGGGGGCAAATTATTAGGTCATAGAGTTTTGTGAGTAAAGGAAGGGGGCAAAGGAATTAGGAAAGATCCAGCGGGGACTTGGAAAGTTGGAGTAATAATGGAAATAGATCAATGGTGATTAATAGAGTAATTGATCAATATATGGGGATGATCATATGAAGCACAATATGAATGAAGGAATATATGAAATACAAAGCACATGAATGGAAAAAATATTTTTTAAAATGTTAGAATAGTACATTGGCAGAAAACTGTCAAAGTTCAAGCTCGATTTAGAAGAGGCCATGGCATAAGGCTGGTGTCACTGGATCCTGGCTGAAAGCTCCACCTTGGCTCAAAGCATTGCTAATGTCAGATGGATCTTGGCCGAGAGCAGAGAATACCAGAAGCATACCTATTTTTGTTTTATCGACTATGCAAAGGTATTTGATTGTGTAAATCATAACAAACTAAGACTAACCTTGAGAAGAATGGCAATTCCAGAAAACTTAATAATGCTTATACAAAATTGATACCTACATCGAAGGAGCTCTGGTGACCTAGTGTTAAGAAGCTACCCTGCAATCCTGAAAGTACATGGTTCAGATTCACCAGCTGCTCCACAGGAAAAGGATAGGCAATCTCCTCCCATGTAGTTTACTGTCTCTGAAAACCCATGGGAGGGTCAGATATGGGTCCGTTCTGACCTTCCAGCAGACAACAGCTGCAGCATACTTAGAGCAAGAAACTGTCATCTGAACAGAGCAAGGGAACACTGCATGCTTTAAAATTTATAAAGGTGTATATCCTCTCTCCATACATATTCAATCTGTCTACTGAGCAAGTCATTAGAGAAGCTAGGCTCTGTGAAGGAGGATGTGGCATCAGGATTGAAGGAAGGCTCATCAATAACCTGCTATGTAAGAGGACACAGCCTTGCTTGCTGAAAGTGAGAAGGATTGGAATAGGATTGGGTAATGTTTGATTCAGTGGTACATAAGGTCACTGTGAGTCAGAACCAACTGGATGGTACCTAATGTGTGTGTGTGTGTATGTGGTGTGTGGTGTGTGTGAGACACACGGGGCATATGTGTGTATGAGGGGAAGAGAAAAAGAGAAGATATTTATTTCAGGAAGTGGCTCGCACAGATGTTTACAAGTTCAAAATCGATAGGTCAAGCTAGAGATTTGTCCAGGTTTGTGTCTCAAAATACATAGATAAGGTGACAGAAAGTTTCTTCTCATGTTCGCACAGTGAAGATGTTCTGGCAAGATGACTATTTCTAGTCTGGAGGAAGCATACACCATTTGGAAAACTCCCTTGTTGCTTTCATGGCCTTCAGTTGATTGGTTGAGGTACATCTACATCATAAAAACTGATTGCTTTGCTTAATTTTGGCTTTTTTAAATGTGTCATTGTATTTCAGAAAGTTTACACAGCAAATTGGATTCTCAACCAACAATTTTACACAAATTCTTTTGTGACTTTGGTTATCATTTTCAAAATATATCCACATTCTTGTTATTTTCATTGTGTTTGTTCTGTTTCCTTTGATAGTGTCCTTTCTCCTCCTTGCTGTCTCATCTTTGCTTTGGGGTAAATCTTGACTATTTGATCTCATATAGTTAAGTGAGCACAGTGATCGTGAGTGATATTGTTTATTTTTCAGGCTAATCTATTATTTGCCTAATAGTTGATCTCCAGAAATAGCTTTGTTCAGTGCACTATTCAAAGATTATACTGGTCCAAAGGTGAATCACCAGGCACCATCCTCCTCTTCTGGTCTAAGGTTAGAAGACGCTATTACAGCTTGTGTAGCCTATTAGTCCTGTGGAATAGTTTATTGTTCAAATCTTTAGTTCCCTTCATTCTCTTTTGCTCCAGATGAGTTGTTGTTGTTATTGTTATTGTTAGTTGCTGTTGAGTTGAGTACAACTGATAGCGACCCTATGAACAGTTGATCTGAACCCTGTCCTATCCAGTGCTGTCCTCACAATCTCTGACACTTTCAAGCAGATTGCTGCAGTCACTATGTCAATCCACCAGGCTGAAGGTCTTTCTCTTTTTCACAGTCCCTCCACCTTTCTAAGCATTATGAACCTTTCCTTGTAACATGCCCAAATCATGTGAGACGAAGTTTCATCATCCTTTTCTCCAGGGAGCACTCTGGCTGCACCTTCTCCAGAATATATCTGCTTATTCTTTTTGCAGTCCAAGGGATATTCAATACTCTTCTCCAATACCACAGTTCAGAGGCATCAGTTCTTCTTCTGTCATCCTTATTCATGTCCAGCTCTCAGATGCATGGCATGTGGATACCTATATTCTTGCTGGTTTATTATTTTTCTAATTGGTATAGCACTTGTCTGTCTGAGTTTGCTGTACTGAGGTAGCATGTAGATTGCTATGATACTGAAAACTGTGCCATTGGTATGCCAAATGTCAGAGGGGTCGCCCATGGTGGACAGGTTTTACTGGGGCTCCCAGATGAAGACAGACTAGGAAGCAGGATTGGCCATCCACTTCTGAAATAACAGGCTTCTGAAAACCCAGATGAGTGGAGATGTAGAACTCAGTCAATAGCACTTCGCTGTGTATAAGTTGAGTTGTTGTTGTGTATTATGGAGTCAGAATGGGCCCATAGCTGGCCCTCTGGTAGGTTTTCAGAGGCAATTAATTAATTGCACAGGAGGGGATTGCCTGTAAGTTGAGTCTAGATCCATAAATTCCATTGAGGTAGGAAGATTAATTTCTGGGTATGTATCCCATCATCTATAATGGAGCAGGGAGCTGGTTCTACATAGCAGACACAGATTGAATTCTTGTGGCTGGGCTCAAGAAAGCATGTAAGAGTTTCAGTTGCAGGAGATGAAGAGCAAGATGTAAACAAAGCAGTAAGATGGGAAATGGATTTTGCTGGCAGCAGAGACAACCTCAACCACCACAATCAAGCAAAAGTTCGTATTTTGCTGTCTGCCATTGTGGGCAGAAGCCCTGCCCTTCAATTAGGCCTCTTCTCTCAGACTTTCCAACAGGGAACTATGCCTTGCAAACTGTATTTTAATCTCAACTTTGTCATTTGTTGGCTATCCTATTAGACAAGGCAAATTGCTTAACTCCACAAAACCTCAGATTTCTTCATGTGTAAAATAAAATGATAGAAATACTCACCATTAATAGAAATGTGAAAATGAATTAGAAAAAGAACTAAAATAGTTATTGGGTGCCTGGGGTGAGTGCATTTACTTTCAAGTTGTAATTAACATAAGGGCACTGGTGGTCTCATGGCAAGAAGCTGTGCTGCAATCCCAAAGGCATGCGGTTTGAATCCACCAGCTGCTCTGTGGGAGAAGGATGGACAACCTCTTTCTGTGAGATTAACTGCCTCTGAAAACCCGCCAGAGGGTCAGCTGTGGGTCAGGTTCAAACTTGATGGTACACAATGACAATTAACATAAGATGGAAAGAAGTATTAAGAACTATTAACTTAATATACTGGCTGGTTCTCCTTCTTAGACTGCTGAGTTAGCATCCCCTCAATGATGGCCTAGTTTATAGGAAACTGTGCTTTTACACCAAGGTCTGTTTAAACCTCTCTGGAGGTTCAAATCCACTAGTGACTCTGTGGGAGAAAGATGGGAAATCTTCCATGTGATATGCAGTCTTGGAAATCCAGTGGAGAATTAGCTATGAGTCAGTTTCAACTTGAAGGCAATGAGTTTGAGTTTTAAAAACCCCAATGGACATATAACTAGATATTGTCTAAAGGAATGACGTAGGAGGCTGGTTCTCTTCAAATTGATGGTGAGAGAATGTGTTGTGGAGCAGAAGGTATGTCGTGGGGCGGAGGAAGTGGCAGCAGTCCTTACGGAGCAGCTGTTGGTGGAGTGTTAGACAAGAAGGGAATAGAAATGTGTAGGGAACAGAGAAGCTTCAGAGTGGTCACCCTGAGGGTAGGAGCTGAGCTATGCTCCAGGTAATGTGCTGACCAGGCAAGGATGAAGAGGTCAGGTGAAGAGCAGGGCAGTTGCCATGACCATCACCAGGAATCCTGGGAATGACATACGGATTCTGTGGATACAGAAGGGGTTTGCAGCTATCAGCTGGGGCAATGGCATCAAAAGGTCCTATTAATCATTCTCTGATGAAAGTAGCTTATTATTGTTGTTTTGATGAATGTGTTTTCTGACTGATGAAGGTGATAGAGAGGTAATTGACAATGTTGAGGATTTTGTCATAAGGCAGTTCTGGTGGCATAGTCTGCAAGGTGTGGCATTGCTAACCCAAAGGCAATGACTTTCTAGAAGCTTCTGGCACCAGCCACTCCAAGGGATAAAGATGGAAAATCTCCTCCCTTGAGATTATAGCATAGGAAACCCCATCAGTTATGAGTCGGTTCTGACCTGAAGACAATGAGAGGGGTGTTTTGTTTGTTTCCACAAACTTTGCTCACTACAGAAGCCACCCTCTGAAGCAAGTATAGCTGCTCAGGAAGGCAGCATTTGAACTGGTTCCCAGTGGCACCTGAGAAGCCATGCAGATATCAGGGAGGGGATATTGGTCTTTGACAACTCTGTCCCTCTTTCCTCTAGTATCCTATGTTTCTAGCTGTGCAACCTGGCCCAAGGAGCCCACAAGATCCTTGCCACATAGTGATTACTCTGGAAGGACAGATTATTTTTACTGTAGGAAGCACTTTTAATACTTCATACCAAAGGATGAACAGCTGCAATCATTTAACTCTTCCTTTGGACATATTTGCATTTTTAAAAGAGAATTTTCTAGTCTAAAAGAAACTTTTGGCCACAGGAAGATGACCTTCAGCAGGATGTTTCCCTTCTATCTGTTGTAATCTCATCAGAGAAACCCTTGGAAACCTGCTCACACTCCTACCTCTTTAGCCATGACCCCAGTGGATGACTGGCTCAGAATCTCTTCTAAGATTCCTGGCTCCATCCCAACTCCTCTACACAGATGGGGCTTCTGTCCTTATTCTCGACTTATTCTTACTATCATCAAACACAGTGTCAGAGATAATTGAAAAGCGAGTACGTATTAAAACACACAAGCTCATACTCCTCTTGCCCCTGCAACTTCCTTTAGCTACTGCAGCCCCTTTTGTACTCCTCCCCTTTCCAGCAAAATCTATCCACGTCCTCTCATCTCATTTGCTCTTGAGCTCACTCCATTCAGGCTCCATGCCCCCAACTCCATCAAATCTGCCCATGTATGGTCACCTCCACATTGCCACAGCCAGTTGCACTGCTTAGACCTGCTCACTGGTCGGACTGGTCAGCTGCACATGAGTATTTTGGCCCCTTCTGTTTTCCTGAGACACGCTTCTGGTTTAGGCTCTGGGAAACAACTTTCTCTTGGTTCTCTTTTCCTTCTCTGGCCTGTTCTCTGTCTCCTTTGCTGTGTCCTCCTTGTCTTCTCCACCCCAACCAAGCATTGACGTCTGATATGTACCTTCCCTGTTATATTCATTATTTGGATGGTCTTCTCCATTCTCTCAGCTTAAAAATCTTCTGGAACTGTGACTCCCAAAGATGTATCTCAATTTTCCACCTCTTCATAGAACTCCAGGTAGACAACAGTCCCTCAACACCTCCACTAGAATATCCAACAAGCATCTCAAACTTCGAATCTCCAGGAACTCCTAATCTCTCCCTGAAGCCTGCTCCTCCCTCCCTCAGTCTTGGTCATCTCAGTAAATGACAATTCCAAATGCTTTCATTTATTCTTAATTTGCCTAATCTAATCTGCAATTAAATCACACTGGCTATACTTTCTGAATCCATTTCCATTGGTATCACAGCTCACCAGTTTCATTACCATCACCTGAGTCCAGGGAGCTCTGAGAGTTTAATGGTAAGAGGTTGTGCTACTAATCTAAAAGCACAAGGTCCTAATCCACCAGCTGCTTCATGGGAGAAAGATGGGTAATCTCCTCCTATGTGATTTGTTGTTGTTGTTGTTGATGATTGCCTTCGAGTTGAGCATGACTTATAGTGACCCTAAGAACAAAAGTCCTAAAGCCCTTGTACAACTATAGACATTTATGAAAGTTCATAGAGTTTCCAGAGGCATGTTATTTAGGAAGTGGATGCCACTCCTGCTTCCAAACCTGTCATAGTATGTTATGTGCCATTGAGTCACCTGCAATGTATAGCAACCCTATGTACAGCAGCTCTGAACCCTTCCCTGTCCTGAGCCAGTCTCACTAATTCTGACACACCATCCCCCATCACCCCAGTCACTGCATCAATCCATCTCATTCGGGGGCTTCTTCTCCTGCCCTGTCTGTCCATCCTTCCAAGCATGATGTCCTTCTCCAAGGATCAGTCTCTCCTGGACATGTTCCCAAACTAAGTGAGGAGGAGCTTCAAAATCCTCGCCGCCAAGGAGATACTTGGTTTCAGCCTCTCCAAGACAGGCCTATTTGTTTAATTGGCAGTCCATGGTATGTTCAAGACTCTACTCCAGCACCACAACTCAAAGGCATCTATTCTTCTGTCATCCTTAGTCATTGTCCAGCTCTCTGAAGGATAATAAGTAATTGAGAAAACCACGGCCTGGATTAGGTGCACCTTTGTATCTAAACTGACATCTTTGCTCTTCAGCACTCTGGAGAGGTCCATGACGGCAGATTTACTGCCTTTGAAAGTCTTGTTAGACATTCAGCTAAGACCTCTGGACTATTAAAATAGCCTCATTGTATCCAGAATTATCTTCTTTTAAATGTGTCTGTCTAATGGAAGCCCTGAGACTACAGAGTTTAGTCACCCTCAGGCCCGAAACTGAGCTCGCTCTCCTGGCTTAGTTTTCAGTCTATCAATAACTAGGTCTATCAGAGGAACAACTACCCTGGGGAGGATTACAGCCCTTAGAACCGTAAGAGATCAAAGGGGCAGCATTTGCCTTGGGACAAAGTTTAGCAGACAGGAAGGTTGGGAAAGGAAGAGGAACAAAAACAAGAAACACAGGGAGGGACTTACATTGTGAAGACCACAATCAACACTACAAAACAAGATGAGTATCAGTTGTTGAATAGAAACCCAATTTGCTCCTGTACACTGTCAGCTGATATGTGTGAACTCTTGACAGGAAAACCAAGCTGCTATGTAAAACTTCACTGAATCGACAACAATGAGTTAAAGAAATGTATAGAAATCTGTATTCAGACTCAAACTCATACTGCACAGTCGATTCTGACTCCTTTGGGTTTCTGAGGCTATAAATAGAAATGGGAGGAGACTGCCCATCTTTCTCCCATGGAACCATTGGTGGATTCGAACAGGGAGACAAGCTATCTTCAGGTTAGCACAACTTGCTAAAAGATTAAGCCAACACAACTCCTTCAAATATGTGTAACCCATACTTAAATTTATTTCAATTTCTCCTGTCCTTACTCCCTTCTCGTAAAACACAAAACCTCAGACAAAGCCTCTAAGATTTGATGTTATTTGAGCCCCTATGTTTTCCTGCCTCCTCCTCACTCACTTCCCTCTCATTATGTCTCTCTTACTGTTCCCCACAGACCAGCCATGCTCTTGCTAGAACATTCTCCCTACACATATCACATGGTTTCTGTTCTACTTATCAATTTCTGCATAATAGCTACCTGTAAACTTAGTGGTTGAAAACGATGAATATGTTTTTTCTGAATTTTCAATTTGGGCAGTGGTCTGTAAAGATAGCTCCTCTCTGCTCCCCAGGACTCTGGACTTACCCATATGCCTGGTAGTTGATGTTGACAGTCAGAGGGACCTCAGCTGGGCTGTATCCTGAATCCCTACACATGGTCTTTCCTTGTGGCTGCTTACCTTCCTCTCAGGATATGCTCATGTTCCTAAGGTCCACCTCTCGGGAAGACCAGGAAGAAGCTATGAGTTGATATAGGTTGCCTCAGAGGTCATACAGTGCAACTTACACTGTTATCACAGGGCCACCCAGACTCAAGTGGAGGGATCATAGACTCCATAACCTGATGATCATCACTGTCTGGAAAAGGGGCAAGGGCTGCATGGGGATGGCCACGTCTGTCCTCTACCAACTCCACAAGGGGGAACTGCCCCCATCATCATCATCCGCAACGCAAAACCAATTCCCATGACGTCAGACCTGCACCTTTACGCTCCTGCACTTCTTTCTACTCATTCTAGCACCAAGCTCACTGCTCTCCCAGATCCGAAATCCATTGCAATAGCTCACAGAGAACACGGAATCATACAACTACAGAGTTTATTAGGGCAGTTAACTGGATACAATTTCTCAGTCAGGACAACTTCTAACATGTACTCACAGACCCTCAGCCTCACGACTTTGGCCGGTGATATAAAGCTCTTAGTCCTGCCTATTATGGTTCTCCCCCTAGTCTTTCAACAAACTTGGGCAAAGGGCCTTGGCTCTGATTCTGTGGGGTAGGACTCCCAAGATCAGCTCTGAATCATATCAGGTGTCTGGTTCTCTACTGTGGCTGCATCTCTCCTCCTGTAGCTTTAGCTAGTGCCAAGACACTCTGGCCCTGAAGGGTGCACTGCATTCTCTACATCTATGCTGGTGGTGAGATTCTCAAAATCTGCCGCTGAATCTGCTCTATTTAGTGGTTAAGACTAACCATTCCCCTCGTGGATACACTGACACACCGTATTTGCATAGTCCTATCAATTCACAGGACAAACTCAGAGTCAGTGGCTATTTGAACAAGAAACCTTTAACACCACAATGTCACATTTTAGGAAGTCTGTATGATGACAGATATGGTGTGGCACCACTTTTTTCTTACCTTTTCCAGGTCTCAGCACCTATGTTCTCTTCACAGAGAGCCTTTTCCTGATAACCTTATATAAAATAATCCACCCTGGGAATATCCTTTATCCCTTCACCTGAATCTAATTTTATTAACAGAATTTCTCGTACAAAGTTTAACAAATAAATATTTGTTAGATAAGTAATAAATCATCATCAACAAAATTAAGATGATAGATTATATTTACTAAGAGCTTTCAATATCCCAGACACAAATCAAAGCTTTTTACACATATTGATGTTGTTTTCATGCATCACGGAGTTATGTATTATAACTTACAGCTGGTCCTCCAGCAGGTTTTTAGAGATTGTAGATCACAGGGGAAGAGATTGCCTAACTTTCTTTTTCAGAGCAGCTGAGAAAGAAACTGTCTATTTCTGAGTTGGCAATGCTTTGGTGGCCTAGTGGTAAGAAGTTGTGCTATAATCCCAAAGCTTGTGGTTTGAATCCACCAGCTGCTCTGTGGGGGAAAGATGGACACTCTTCTCCTGAATGATTCACTGCCTCTGAAAATCCACTGGGGGATTAGGCATGGGTGGGTTCCGACTTGACAATACACACAACGGGCCACCAGATATCCTTCTCTTAGAATTAAATCATTTCCCCAAATACTCTAGAAAGTATTAATGTTCCTATTTTACATATAGGCAAGGCTGGTGGTTTAGAGCTAAGGAATTGCACTGCCAATCCAAAGGCACGTGACTTGAATCTACCAGCTGCACCATAAGAGAAAGACAGGCAATCTCCTCCAGTGTGATTTACTGCCTTGGAAAATTTTTGGAGGGTCAGCTACGAGTCAGTTCCAATTTGACAGTCCATAGCAACAACATAACATTTTTACAGATGAGAAACCTGAGATTTAAGGTTTCTTAAGGTTAAGAGTTTACACAATTGATAAGAGGTGGGGCTGAGGCTCAAAATCAAGCTCTAAATTACCATGTTATCGTTGTTATGAGGTGCTATTGCACAGATTTCCACTCGCTGAGAACCCTTTTCCAACAGCACAAAATTGCGCCGTCTTTCCCCACCCAAGCGATCTCTGACGTGCTAGAGCCCTTTGCTGTAGCCACTGTCAACCCTTCTCATTGACAATTTTCCTCTTTCTGGCTCCCTCTCTAATTTCCAAAGCATGATTTCTTTCTCCAGGGAGTGGCCTCTGCTAATAACATACCCACTCTATCACTAAATTCAAAACTCTTATTTCAGTGGAGTTAGAACCTTGCCACAGCTGATCCTTCATTGGGTTTCTAAGGCTGTAAATCGCAGGGAAGGAGATTGTCCATTCTTCTCCTTGGAGCCAGTGATGGAATCCAACATCCAGAGAGATGCTGCCTTAGAGTAAGCAGCACAGCTCCCGACAGCCTACACCACCATGATGTTGGGTACCATTGAGTTGGAACTAACCCATGTAAATCACACCGTAAATCACACAGGAGGAGATTGCCCATCCTTCTCCACGAAGCAGCTGATGGATTTGAACCATGAGCCTTTGGGATTGCAGAACAGCTTCTTATCACCAGGTCACCATAGCTCCCTATCTTGTTTTTGTTATGTTGTTAGGTGCCATCGAGTCGAGCATGACTCACAGAGACCCTCTGAACAGCAGACCCGAACCCTGCCCTATCCTGTGTCACTGTCATCTCTGACATGATAGAGTCCATTGCCGAAGTCACTGTCTTAAGCCACCAGGTTGAAGGTCTTCCTCTCCTTTGTCATCCCTCCACCTTCCCAAGCATACTGTCCCTCCTCAAGAAATAACTTCTCCTAGCAACATTCCCAAAGTATGTGAGACAAAACCTCATTATCTTTGCCTCCAAGGAACACCAAGCACTTGTGCTGCAAGAAACACTCTGGCTGCACCTTCTCCAAGACATATCTATTTGTTCTTCTGGTAGTCCGTGGGCTTTCTTAGCACAGAAGGCAGCGCATCAGTCTCCTAATCTGAAGGTCCTGAGTTAGAGTTTCAGAAAAGGCACTGAGTCCCTTCTCTTTTACAGATTCCTATAGTTTCTTTGTGATACTGAGGGAAGGAGATGTATATCTGGGTGGCATCAAGGTACATGGGCTTGTCTTCCTCTGTCTTGGAAGAGAACACCTAGAGTGACATGGCCCAGATTGCTATTGTAGTGAGTGATAAATGGTTCTGGATATAGAAGCAAGTGCTTCTCTCTAGACATTTTCATAGTGGTTCCTTAGGCAATGAGTGGATTCAACCTTATCATTTATTTTCCCTATTTCCTTCTTTTCTCTAGTTTGGGTGACTATCAATGCCATCTCTGTGCAAACACCTCAGGAGGCGGTTCGGGCTGCCCGGGGAAAGAGTGTCACCCTGCCATGCACCTACCAGACTGCCACCTCTCAACGGCATGGAGTTATCCAATGGGATAAGCTAAGAATGGATTATTCGGTAAGGATCCTTAAGAGTCTGGAGATGCTTGGGGACTTACTTGACTAATGTCTCAGAGATTTGGTGAAGGGTCACTACAAATCAGAACTGACTTAACAGCAGTTGGCGTGGTTTGGATTTTATACTGAAAGGAGCCTTGGTAGCAGAGTGGTTAAATAATTCATCTGCTGACCAAAAGGATGGTGGTTTGAACCCACCAGTTTCTCCATAAGATCAAGATGAGGTCATCTGCCCCTATGAGGATTAACAGGCTTAGAAAGAAAACTTGTTGGGAAATTATACTCTTACAGGGTCACTATGAGTTAGAAACAATTCAGGGGCAGCAAGTTCTACTACCTCTTAGAGGAGGTCCTAGTAGTACAAACTGTTAAGGACTTAACCACCAGTCAGAAGGGTTGAACTCACCCAGGGGTACCTGGAATGAATAGGTGTGGTGATGGAGAAATTCTACTCTCAATCCCCAGGATCACAGAGTCAGAATCCACTTGATGGTAACTAACAACAGCATCTTTACCTCTTAGAGGAACCCTACAAAGAAAGGCATTCAAGAAATCCTCTCTACTTCTCATGGCCATGGAGTGAGAGCCAACTCATAGCCGACCCTCCATCCAGAAGGTCAATCACTTGGCAGGAGATTCTCTGCCTTTCTCCCAGAGCTGCTGGTAGAGTCGAACCACCAGAGAAGCTGTGCCTTTGAGTTAGCTTTGCAACTCCATGCTAACTATGCCCACAGGAATGGGAAGGGAGCGGGGGAACAGAGAGAGGGAAGAACTATGCCAGCAGAGATGGGGAGTGGGAGCTCCAATACATGTTGGACCTAGAGGAGGAGATGTGTATCTATAATTGCATCTACACATGTAAGCAAGCACCACAGGATGAATGCCTGATGATCACGGACCTGCACGCTCCCCACCCCCTACACAATATGAGCACCCAGAGACAATATTTAAATCATGACCCGAATCTCAATTTCTAGATAAATAGCAGTTAAGAGCAAATCATGTGTCAGTTATTGTTGTTGTTGTTAAGTGCTGTCAAGTCAAGTACAACTCATAGCAACCAGGTGAACAACAGATCTGATCCCTTCCATCTCCTGCGCCATCCTCACACTTCCTGACACTCTAGAGACCATTGCTGCAGTCACTATGGTTGAGGGTCTTCCTCTCTTTCACATCCTCCCACATATCCAAACATGTTATCCTTTTCCAAAGAATAGACTCTCCTAGCAACATGCCCAAAATATGCGAGACAAAGTTGCATCCTCCTTGCAAGCAAGGAGCTCTCTGATTACAATTTCTCTAAAACAAATCTGTTTGTTCTTTTGGCAGTTCATGGGATATTCATTACTCTTCCAATATCACAGGTCAAAGATGTATATTTTTCTTCTATCATCTTTTTTCATTGTACAGCTCTCAGCAACATAACAAATGAAGTAAAAGACTATGGTCTGAGTCAGACACACCTAGGTCCTTCAACTACCTCTCACTAAATTGGAGAATTTTTGAGTCAGTTTGCGTCAGGTCAGTGGCAAGGCCTCATCTGGTCTTGTCTTGCTGTCTCAGTCAAGCACCTTTTGTATTTGTGGCACCTTGCTCTAAACTTTGAGCCCCAGGAACCAGTGCCCCCTCCCCATGCCTATGGATGTCTGTCTTGCTTGAGGAAGACCTTTTGCCTGAGCTGAGTTAATAGAAACTGCTTCGTTGCACCTTATTTCAAGTGGCACTCAGAGCATCACCTGCATCACCTGTGCCTCAGGCCTCTGCAGAGAAGGCAGGGTCATGTCACCTTTATTTTAAGGGGTGGCAGAAAGTCACCTGCCCTATTATATCTTTCTGTTAGCCAGTTTCATATGTCTTTAATTGTTGTTATTATATGCTGTCAAGTCCTCTGTGACTCATAGTGACCCTATGGACAACAGATCTGAATCTTGCCCTGCTCTGTGCCATCCTCATGAAGTCAGGCAAGCTTGAGCCCATTGTGACAGTCACTGTGTAAATCCATGTTGTAAAGAGTCATCCTGTCTTTCTCTGACTCTCCACCTTTCCCAACATGATGTATTTTTCCAAGGACTGACGCATACTGACAGATGCCAAGATATATTTCATGATCTTTCCTTCTAAGGAGGCACTTACCTTGGCTTCACTGCCTCTAAGAAGGATTTATTCTTTTGGCAGTTCATGGGATATTCAGTACCCTTCCCCAATACTGTGATGCAAAGGCATCGATTCTTCTTTTGTCATCCTAATTCATTGTCCAGCTTAAAAGTGCATAGGAAACAATTGAAAATACCATGCATTGGATCAGATGCACCTTAGTCTTTAAACTGATATCATTGTTCTTTAGCTCTTTGGAGAGAGCCTTGACAGTGGATTTTCCCAGAAGGCAACATATCTTTTGATTTCCTAGAGGTTACTATCATGGTTTTTCATTAGAGCCAAGTAATATGAGATCATTGGCAACTTTAATCTTGGCTCCATCTATCATGATGTTGCTCAAAGACAGTGACTCTCTTTACACTAATCATCTGTGCCGGGGTACCCTGCCTGTACACAGCTCTTTCCAGGCAGACTTGTTATGTGCTGTTGAGTCAATGAGGCCAGGGAGACTAGCCTAGGTTTTATCTTCAATTGTATCATCTACATAATTTAAAGTCATTTCATTTGATTAATATAGTCATCTTCCTGATAGAAGATTTTACTTTATAGGCTAGGATGATGGTACTCACTCACCCACCAGCTCACCCACCAGTTGATTTTCACTAATTGCTGCTGCAAATCCAAGAATCTAGATTTTCACTGGTATTAGCTAATAGAGAGCACTGGTGGCATAGTCCCTAAAGAATTGCACTGATAATTCAAAGACCATGGCTCTCTGATGGTTCGAATCCACCATCAACTCCAACGAAGAAAGATGGGCAAACTCCTCCGTTGACTCAGAGTGCCAGAAACCTGTAACGCTGATGGATGGTCAGCTTTGAGATGGTGGTGATTGGATGGCTATGGGGATTTTCTTTAAGTTGTTTAATGGAATCTAATTATTTAGGGGGCCACAAATGATTATGTGCTTAACTCTAAAAAGGTTGATAGTTCTACTCCATCCTGGAGTGCCTCAGAACAAAGACCTGGTGATCAACGTCTTTCAAAATCCAGTCACTGAGAGCCTGTGGAGCACGGATCTCCTTGGCACACACAGAATCACCATGAGTCAGAGGGTTTGGTTTGATTGTTTTGGGACAGGTTACATCCTCATTGGCTGGTATCTCTGTTATAATAATTACTCATTTTGTACATTAGTTTTGGCTGTCAATTCCTGCTCAAAAGCAATAAGTGAGATGTGTTGAGTGAATGGCTAAAGTCTGATTTTAGGAGTTGCTTGTGAAACTTAACAGTGATGTTTTATGCAAATTCAAGAAACTATGAATACATTTGTATGTGGACAGTCCTATTTTGCTCTCTTCTTATACGAAAGTTAGTATATTCTAGGTAGACTTTGTCCCTGGCATTTTTTTCCTTGACAATAATTTCTGGAAATCTTTCGAAATCAGAAAACAGCATAACATTTCTTCAATCCTTTTAGAGCTCATAGAATTCCATTTTGTGGATATAATAGCACTCTTTAACTTGTCCTTAATGAGGGACACCTACTTGTTTCCAACCTTCTCCTTTATAAGATTGCCACAAATAACTCCATATGTATGCCATTTGTATGTGTGCTTTCTAGGATACATTCCTGCACTGGGTAAATTGTTTTACCAAGTTGATATTGCTAAGTTGCCCTCCATAGGTGGGCACAGAGATTACCAAAGATTACCAAATTGAGATTACCAAATTGCCTTTTATAAGTGAACATTTTGGGCTCCACAGCAATGTACAAGAGGTCCTTTTTCCTTATAGGTGTGTTTAAGAAATGCCTGAATAAGGTAACAGATTCAACCACATAAAGTTGTGCAGAGTGAAAATACTTCCCCCTCACACTCCAGCCCTCTGTTCCTCTCACAAAGTCAACCACTCTTGCCAATGTGTGGAGGTAGACTTCCACAAATGCAGCATGCATATGCAAATAAGTGTGTGTGTTTGTGTGTGGTGGTGTTGGTGTTGTTGTTAAGTGCCATAGAGTCATAGATGACCCATAGCAACCCTATGAACGAAAGTCTTGAACGCAAAACTTTCATCTTTCTCCAAGTTCATAGAGTTTCCAGAGGCAAGCTTTTTTTGGAAGTGGATGCCACTCCTGCTTCCAAGCCTGTTTTATTTGGGAGATCCACAAAATTCAAAAAGCCTTTTTAAAGGCAAGGCCAAATCTCATCAGCTCACACCCTAATGCGAGCAAGAGCCACACCCTAGTGTCAACTCCAAACCAGAAAACACACCTTTGCAGAATCCGGCCTTTCTACTCGTCTTTCTAGCCACACCCACACACACACATGAAAATGTTTGCATATACATGCTTGCACATGCTATCTACACATGGTTCCACACTTTGCATTTTCTCTTTTAAAATATTTAGAGCTTCTACCATGTATCAGTGCACAAATATTAGTCTTGTTATTTTAAAAATATTTGAATAAAGCATTTTATTTTGTGATCAGAGACAGCCTCATCTACCCACATGTGTGCCTGTCATGTGAAATACCTACCTGCCCTAGTTTTCAAGATTTCATTTAAAAAAATATTAAAAATGTTCAAGGAATCTGAAAGATGACTATCACATGTTAGAGCTGTTGATTTGTTTTGAGGGCTATTTCTAGGCTCTGGGAACAGTAGGTGACATGCTGGAAGCACCATGCCAGGACTTGAATTCAACCACGAGCAACTCTTCATCTTTCTAGGAAAAGGTGATCTCCCGGGTGTTTGAAACCAAGCAATACAGCTATGGTGACCGTTATGAGAACCGTGTCAACGTCTCGGGCTCTGCTGATCAATCGGACGCCTCCATCATCATCGATCAGCTGACCATGGAGGACAATGGCACCTATGAATGCTCTGTCATCCTGACAAATGACATGGAGGGCATCGCCAAATCACGTGTTCGCCTCTTGGTCCTGGGTGAGTGTCTCCACGGTGCTTGGACAGAGAATGGGGAGGGGTGTGAGCAAGGAGGAGAAGCTCCTTGGAACTAAGATATGACTGGAGGCAGCAATGGTCTGCAGGGTGCTAAGACTCCTCCCTGTGCTTGGTCTGCTTCCCAAACGCCTGGCCTGGAATGTCCCTGGAAACTGCTGTAGCAGCCAAGAGGATGATCTGGATGCAATTTTGCTCTTTCCTTTGTAGCTATCGGTAGATTTTTTTTTTAGTTCTCTGAGAAAATGAAACTGTTCCTGAGAGCAGATTTAGAGTCTTAGGCGTCAGCCTGAGTGCTGGTGCCCTGGTGGTAAGAAGTTGCAATGTCCACCCAAAGACATGCAGTTTGAATTCACCAGCCGCTCTGGGGGAGAAAGATAGGCAATCTCCTTCTGTGCAATTTACTACGTCTGAAAACTTGCTGGAGGGTCAGCTATGAGTTGATTCTGACTTTATAGCACACAACAGGGATCAGCCCAGTGCTCTGCCTCTCACACCTCTTCTCCTGATTTTAATTCATAACTTACTTGTTGTTGTTGTTGTCGTTATGTGCCATCGAGTCGCTTGCCACTCATAGTGACCCTATGTACAAGAGCCCTAAATGCCGTTCTATCCTGTGCCATCCTCGCTGTCTCAGACACACTCATTCCCACCACTCCATTCACAGAATCGATCCATCTCATTGAGGGTCTTCCTCTCCTGCACCGTACCTCCACTATCCCAAAAATGATGTCCCTCTCCAAGGACCAGTCCCTCCTTGCAACATGCCCCAAGTATGTCAGATAAAGCTTCAGAATCCTTGACTCCAAGGAGCATTCCAGCTTCACCTTCTCCAGGACAAACCTGTTTGTTCGCCTAGCAGTCCATGGTATATTCAACACTCATCTCCAGAACCACAGCTCAAAGGCATCAGTTCTCTATCACCCCTATATAATAACAACACAGTGCGTCCAGCTCTCTGATGCATAGCACATAATTGCAAAGACTATAGCCTGGATCAGGTGCACCTTAGTCTCCAGCCTGATGTCATTGTTATTCAGTCAGTACTCTTGAGAGGTCCCTCACAAGTGACTTTCCCAATGCAATTCATCTCCTGATTTCCTGGCTCCTGTTACCAACAGTGTTGACTGTGGAACCAAGCAAACTAAAACTGTTAACTATCTCAATCTCTTCACCATCCATACTGATGCTGCCAATTGGCCCAGTGGTGAGAATCTTTGTTTTCTTGATGTTGAGCTTCAGTCCATAAAGGAGGCTGTAGTCCTTGACCTTCTGCAGCAAGCGCTTCAGGTCCTCCTCAGTTTCAGCAAGCAGTGTTGTGTCATCCGTATAACGTAGGTTGTTGATGATTCTTTCACCAATCCTGATGCCACATTCCTCCTCGTACAGCCCAGAGTCTCAGATGATCTGTTCTTCATACTTACTAAGGGGAAGAAAAAGAAAATGCTAAATACTGTTGCGTGGACTCTCACTGTACCTTGATTTAATTATTTGAGGGCCAAGTTCAGACTCTCATATGTGTTGTGTGTCAGCTTCTTAGAAATTCAACTTATCCAGCAGAGACTCTTCACACCACTGTGTCTCCATTCTCAGTCCCCAACACACACACCCACTATTGATATCTACTGCCCCAACATAACATTTTTTCACACAAATGATTTTTTATTGTTGTTATTGTTACATATTATTGAGTCTCCTGTGACTCATAGTGACCATATGTACAGCTACGCAGCTCTGAAGCCTGCCCTGTTCTGAGCCTGTGTCACTGATTCTGACACACCTAACTCCTTTGCCCCACTTACTGTATCAATCCATCTCATCTGGGGTCTTCCTCTCCTGCACTGTCCCTTTACCTTTCCAAGCACGATGTCCTTCTCCATAGTCCAGTCTCTCCTGGCCACGTGCCCAAAGTATGTGAGAAGGAGCTTCAAAATCCTAGCATCCAAGGAGAAACTTGGTTTTACCCTCTCAAAGAGAGATCTGTTTGGTTTTTTGGAGGTCCATGGTATCTCCGGCACCACAACTCAAAGGCACCGATTCTTCTTCTGTCATCCTTAGTCATTGTCCAGCTCTCTGATGCATAACAAGTAATTGTAAAGACCATGGCCTGAATCAGGCTCATCTTAGCTTCTAGCCTGAAATCATTGCTTCTCAGTACTCTGGAGAGGTCTCTGACCGCAGACTTTGCCAGTGCAATTTGTGTTTTGATTTCCTGACTGCTGGTACTAAGACTGTTGATTGTACAGCTGAGGAATCAGAAAGATCATCATATTTAATATCTTCATTTTGCAAATGAGGTTCAGATAAAGGAAGCAAGTGACTCAAAGTCAGTTATTAAAAATTTTAGTGGGCATTTGTTTTATGTTGCTTCTAGGAGGCAACAACCTTTTTACCCAAAATAATACATCCTTTTCCCTTTACACTTTTTGGTGGAATTTTTTTTTTAATTACAGAAGATAAAATACCTGGTTTTTGGAAAGCACTATAGTGAATCAAACAATATGGTACTGTGAGAAGAATAAATGATGCTCTACTCTTCTTACCCTTCCATCCCCAAAGCAACGCTGACACCAGCATGTACTCCTCCAAGCTCCAAGGTGTTTAACATTCTTCTCTCTTCTTTCTTCCTCTTTTGTTCGTTCTTACAGGTTTTTTCCTTTTATTTTTCTTCCTTTTCTTTACATTAAAAAAAGGGGGCCATATTCAGCTAATCCTGAAACTTGTCTTTTTATAAACAGTGATTCATATATATTTTTATAGACCAACTCACACAGCTCTACCTACCAGCACTGCCCACTACATGACATGGGTGGACTATGCTTTATTACATGCTTTGGTGGCCTAGTGGTAAGAAGTTGCACTGCAATCTCAAAAGCACATGGTTTGAATCCACCAGCTGCTCTACCAGAGAAAAATGGACAATCTCGTTCTGTGCAATTAACTGCTTTTAAAAACCTAGTGGAGGGTCAGCTCTGGGTCAGTATCAGTTTGATAGTACACAACAACAACAACAACAACAATAATGGACATTCAGGAGTTGTTTGTGGTCTTTTTTAAAATGCGCTGCAGTATGCTTCTTATTTCTAATTGGATAGAGTCTTTTCTTGTTGTTTACTTGTCAACTGGATAGATTCCTACAAGCAGGATTGTTAGGTCAAAGACTATGCCTTCATCACATTTTAGGGTTGGTAGATGTTGTTGTTTTGTTAGGTGTCATTTGAGTCGGTGCTGGTTCACAGTGACCTCAGGTGTAACAGAACGGAACCTTGCCTGCTCCCGTCCTGGTGTATGGTGTGTGCTGACGGCCATCGTTGCAGCCACTGTTATCAGTCCACCTTGTTCAGAGCCTTCCCCTTTATGACTGACTCTCTGCTATTCCAAACATATGCCCTTCTCTGAAGATTGTCACCTCTTGATAACATGCTGAAAGTAAAAGATACTGCCAAATATTTTCCCAAACTAAATGGTAGCTCATCCCACCATGAGCCTTATATGAGCATTTTCAAGTCCTTGCCAGCACTGATCACTATTGCTCTTTCAGATTTTTCTTAATTTGCTAGATAAAAAAAAAATATTATTTCATGATTCCCTTGATTTTCATTTTTCCAAGCATTGAAATGGCACACCTTTACAGGTTTCCTCTCTATTAGTATTTCTTCCTATTTGAATTGTCTATTCTTTGCTGAAAAGCAATGATATCAGTCTGGAGACAAAGGTGCACCTGATACAGGCCATGGTCTTTGCAATCACTTGCTATGCATCAGAGAGCTGGATAATGTCTAGGGAGGATAGAAGGAGAATTGATGCCTTTGAGCTGTGGTAATGGAGAAGAGTATTGAATATACTATGGACTGCTAAGAAAACAAACAGGTTTGTCCTGGAAAGGGTGAAAGCAGACTACTCCTTGAAGACAAGGATTTTGAAATGTCATCTGACATACTTTGGGCATGTTGCAAGGAGGGACGGGTCCTTGGAGAGGGATATCATGCTTGGGAAAATGGAGGGACAGCACAGGAGAGGAAGACCCTTGATGAGATGTGTTGATCCAGTGACTGAAGTAAAATGGGTAAGTGTGTCAGAGACAGTGAGATTGGTGCAGGATAGAGAAGGGTTTAGGACTATTATACATAGGGTTGTTATGAGTTACAGGTGACTCAATGGCACGTAACAACAACAACAACATTTTTTGCTTGCTTGTATACCAAATTGTTTTCCTTATTAATTGCTAGAAGATTTTTGTATATTAAGGGATACCAACAGATGCTTTTGAGCTGTGGTGCTAGAGAAGGGTACTGAATATACCATGGACTGCCAGGAAAACAAACAGATTCATCTTGGAGAGGATTAAACCAAGCTACTCCTTGGAGGCAAGGATTCTGGGGCTTCGTCTGACATACTTTGGACATGTTGCCAGGAGGGACAGGTCCTTGGAGAGGGACATCATGCTTGGGAGGGTGGAGGGACAGCGCAGGAGGGGAAGACCCTCTATGAGATGGATTGATTCAGTGACTAGGGTAATCGGGATGGGTGTGTCAGAGGCAGTGCGGTTGGCTCAGGATAGAGCAGGGTTTAGAGCTGTTGTGCATAGGGTTGCTATGAGTCGGAAACTCGTTGGTGGCTCATAACAACAACAACAACAACAACAACATTGTGTTATATACATTATCAATCATCCCCCCCCTGCAATGTGACACATAGGGGAAGAAAGTACTGTAAATATAACTACTTTACTGAGTAAGCAAATTCTGATGATTTACACCAACGAGAGGTTAGGTCTTGGGGGCTATTGGGGTCTTTTTTGATTTTTTATTATCTTCAAGCATACGATACTGGATCTCCTATTCCACTTATAAACAACACCCTGGGGAATAGTCTATACCTTTTTGATCACTTTCAGATGTTAAAAAGTTGAATACACCTTAAATAAAAAATAAGTAAACCCTTTAAAGCTTAGGCCTGATCCTTTAAAGCTTGCAGACAAGTAATGATGAAATAAGGTCATGGGTCTATTTCCTCACTCTTCCTACCCTATTCCTGGCTCCTCCAATGTTGTAGCAGGGACTGGGAGTGTTAAGAGAAAGCTGATTCACCAGTGGCCATTTGTGGTTCTTTCTTCTTGGTGGTGGTGGTGTGTGTCTTTGAATCAGAACAGACTCATAGCTGACTCTCCAGCAGGTTTCCAGAGCCAGCGTGTGAGAAGATTGCTCAGCCTTCTCACTTGGAGTAGCTAGTGGATTCAAACCATATATCCATGGTATTTCAGCATAGCTTCTTCCTGCTAGACCACCAGAGCAATCCTAACCACAGCAGACAGTCTTCTGCTGGTTCTCTTGTGGGTTTCATTGATGGACTCACCAGAACCCTCCATAGACTCTGCTTTACAACTTGCACCATTTCCTGACACAAATCATATACCCTCTGACTGAATTCTTGTATCCTCCTGGTCTACCCTCCCTGCTCTTGGCCACTTGCTACATCTGTCCAGCATCCCCCTTAAGGCTCCCTTTACTCCAACAGGCAGATAGTAAGATGAATCTCCCCACGTCTCTCCCTGCTAAGCCTGGAAGTGGGAGGGCAGACCCTCACTTCTGCACTCTCTCCTCTCCCCACCACTGCCGCTTGCTTCAGCAGTCATGTTGCATTTGGGCTTCTCTTGGTAAATAGCAGGTACCAGTGTTCTCAGGTAGGTCTCCAGACACAAGCCTTTACACAGCCACATTGCAGAAGGAGTACTTGCAAGAGCTATGGGTTCCTGCCACTCAACAAACCACAGCCCAGGAGTAAGAGAACTCAGAATTCAAGAGAAGGCAACCCGATTTCTAGGTGTGAGTCTCTCGGTACCTCACTGGCTTGGTCTGAGATGGGGGAAATACCTCCTTTTCTTTCCTGAGGAGAAGACTTCCTATATTTTTAGACTCCTCTTCAAGGAAACATCTTCCCAGATAGGTTGCCAGCATTGTTTTAGATGGGCTGAAGGAGGACAACTGACAGACATGCAAAGGTCTTATTCTTCATAAGGCTGTGCAAGTGTTTCTCATTCCTCCTGTTACCACCAAGGACACTCAGCACCCATTACCCTCGCTCTGGAACTTCTGGCAGAAAACCAGAGATACAGGAAAAGTGAGTCCCAGATCTTGCTACATAGTCAGCTCTGTTAATGCCTCCCTCTAGGCATTCTGAGCGTGTGCCTTGCACACGGAAGTTCCTCTCCACGCCTTGAGGTTATATAACTGAGCTTCATTTTCTTTTCCTATGAAGGACAATGAGAGCTCTGGCGGCCTCGTAGGTAAGGACGTGGCTGCCAATCCACAGCCAGTGGTTTGAATCCACCAGGTGTTCAGTGGGAGAAAGATGAGCTATCTCTTCTTGTGCAACTTACAGCCTCTGAAAAGCCTCTGGAGGGTCGGTTCTAAATCGGTTCCCACTCAATGGCAGTGAACATTTGGACATGCCTATAAATTTTTAAATCTCTTTTTTAGACATTCTGGTGGCCTCATGTTAAGGAGTTCCACTGACAACCCGAAGGGAGGCAGACCCACAGACTGCAGGAGAGAGACGGGCAGTCTTCTCTCTATGATGTAAGGTTCTGAAAACCCAGAGGGTCAACCATGCGCTGGTCCCAACTCAACAGCACATAACAACAAGAATATATTTTGTATATGGAATGTTAGGTACCTTTTCTGTTTTCCTCTAAATAATCAGTATGCTTTACCATACCAAAGAATGCCAGATCTGTAACATATTACGCTCTTACATTTACTGGACTCTATATTTTCCTCTTTGTTTCACTCTATTTGTCCTTTTGATTACTCCTATGACAGTATTATACAGTTGTTATTAAAGCATGTTTCTAGACAGTGCTGACATACTGTTTGTTTTTGTTTGTTTGCTAGTTAGTATTTGTGTAATTGGTTTTCATATCTGGCACTATATATCACCCTTCCCTCATCTCTTTAAAAATAGTACTTGGCAATGTTCTCACATGTTCGCCTTAAAATCCATCTGCCTGGTTTTTAAAGAGAAAGAATGAAAGAGATTGGGATGAGTCCATTTGCTACTCATTTGTAATTGAGTGATGTTTAAAAATATTGCACCATCACATGCAGGAAGATTGGATATCAGGTTTGATTTTTATGTCCTTCAGTGACAAAGACTCACTAATGGTGGAATTCAGGACCTCTAGTAGGCATAGGAGAGGGGAAGGGGACGGCCATTCCTCTCACAGAGCCAAGTAATTAACCATTCTTTCTCTATCCTTCTCTGCAAATGCAGAGCAGAGCATCCAGCAGACATTGCAAATCCATGCATCTATCATAAATGGATGGAGAGCTACCATTAACTTGCAATTAATTTTGCCTATGTGAGTTTTGTTGTACATAGGGTTTTCAGAGGCCTGCTATCTCAGAAGTGGATGGCCAATCCTTCTTCCTAGTCTGTCTTAATTTGAATGTTTGGATTTAGAGAAGTATCAGACAGACCAGCATTTTATAGAAAAAGTGAAAGATATATCCCTTATTGTGGACTTAACCCTTGGCTCCACAGTCAACACTCCTGGCACCAGTAGCCAGGAAATTAAAAGGCGCATTGCCATGGGAAAGTCTGCTGTTAGGGACCTCTCCAAAGTACTGAAGAGCAATGGTGTCTCTCTGGAGACTAAGGTGCATCTGATACAGGCCATGGTCTTTGCAATCACTTGTTATGCATCAGAGAGTTGGACAATGACCAAGGAAGATAGAAGGAGAATTGATGCCTTTGAGCTGCGGTGCTGGAGAAGAGTATTGAGGGTACCATGGACTACTAGGGGAAAAAAACAGATTCATCCTGGAAAGGGTTAAATCAGGTGGCTCCTTGGAGGCAAGGATTCTGAGGCTCCGTCTAACATACTTTGGACACGTTGTAAGGAGAGACCGGTCTTTGGAGAGGGACATCATGCTTGGGAGGGTGGAGGGACAGCGCAGGAGGGGAAGGCCCTCTATGAGGTGGTTTGATTCAGTGACTGGGATAATCGGGATGGGAGTGTCAGAGACAGTGCGATTGGCACAGGACAGAGCAGAGTTTAGGGCTGTTGTATATAGGGTCGCTATGAGTCTCAAGCGACTCGACAGCACATAACAACAACAACTACATGTGAGTTTTAGACTAAGAGTAGAGGCCTGCTTGTGGGTGTGGCTTTAAAATACTGTAGGATTTTAAATTTATTAATTTCAGAATGAATGTTCTTTAAAAGACACATCAGTCATTTGTCTATTTGCTGAAAGGAAAAATTTGGAGTTGCTGTGATGCTGAATACTACCCCATAGTTGTGTCAAATACCATAATGGTTACCCATTATGTACAATGTTTGGATGAGCTTCCAGATTGATTAATGCTGGGAAGCAGAAGTGGCATCCACTTCCTAAACTAGATGCCTCTGGAAACTCTATAAACTCTTCTTTAAATGTACAGAAATGATCTTAATTATAGAACAGAGTTCAGGTCTTTTTTGCAAAGCTTAACCTGAGTCGTATTCATCTCAACAACACTTACCCACTGCTAAATGAGACTGTTGCTGTTATATCTGGAGGACCTTTCCTCTACTTTGCACATCACTCTTTGTCAATGTGCTGTATGAGGTAACCTGGGTTTGCTGTGATGCTGAGCCTTGTGCCATGGGGATATAAAAAACCTTAATGGTTTCCCATTGTACACAGTGTTTGGTGGAGCTCCCAGTCATAAAACAGGTTTGGAAGCAGGAGTGGCATCTACTTCCTAAACCACATGCCTATGGAAACTCTATGAACTTAGAGAAACAAAGACAGCTATGGAAAGTCTTTAGGTCTTTTGTTCATAGAGTTGCTTTGAGTCAACCTCGACTCGAAGGCAATCAACAACAACAACAACATGTGCATTTTAGGACTAAGATGCATCTGATTCAGGCCCTGGTCTTTCCAATTACTTGCTATGCATCTGAGATCTGGACAATGAATGACAGACAAAGACTTGATGCCTTTGAGCTGTGGTGTTGGAGAAGAGCATGAAACATTCCAAGGAAGGCAAAAAAAACAAACAAATATGTCTTGGAGAGGGTGCAGCCAGAGTGCCCTTTGTAGGCAGAATGATTGATGCTTTGTCTCACATACTTTGGATGTATTGCTAGAAGATGTTATTCCTTGGAGAGGGACATGATGTTGGGAAGGTTGGAGGATTGGTAAAGGAGAAGAAGACCCTCAACCAGGTGGATTGACACAGTGACTGCTGCAATGGGCTCTAGTGTATCGGGAAGTGTGAGGATGGCGCAGAATAGAACAGAGGTCAGATCTTTTGTTCATCATACCTACAGTTGCTATGAGGCATAGTGACTCAATGGCACCTAACAATAGCAACACCATGTCAGAGTTGTTACAGATAATAATACTAACTCAATCATTATAGTCATAATTTCCATTTACCAAGAACTTACTATGTTTTTTACCAAATAATGCAGACACACATCTTACATGGTCACACTTATAATGCATAGAGGTGATGAAATGAAGCAAAACTGTTCTACAGTGTCTCATGATATTTCTAGAAGTGTATTCTGGCCTCATACTGCAAGTAAATTATATAATTTTGTTTATTTTAAAATTCTGTTTGTTTTCTTTTTTATCTTGTTTTTATTGTGATTTTAATGAAACTTTACAGAAAAGTTGCATTTTCGTTTACATACATGTATAAAAACAATATGAAAATGATGGTTTTGATAATAATAATATAAAAAAGTATAAACTATGGGCAAGAAGTCTGGATCAAGTTTGATATTCCCCTAGTAACCAGAAAACAACCAACCAGAGATGGGTTTATTTCTATTAATCTAATTTGATAATTAAAGCGCATTACCTCAACAACTGAATATGAAAACTTTATCTGCTAGTCTTAAATGAAGCCAGTAGGCCACGTTGGGTCTACTTATTTCATAGTTTAATTATGCTTCTTAATGTTAATTGAAGTCAGTAACATGTGTTTAACATGCTTACAAAAACAACACGGTGGGTAGTTTGCATGGTTGGCAAGAAACCCCATATAACGTGCACAATGTTAGCAAAAAAGCCATGTGCCTAGTAGCTCTTTAAGTATTTCCCCAGTATCATCTTATTCCATTTTTATGATAATTATTCCATTATTGTGATAAACCTGTGAACTTGGCCATTAATACTTACACTCATTAGAAGAGAATACTGAGTCTCCAGAGGCTAAATGACTATGAAAAAATGTCCAAGTTGGAGTGAAAAGGGTCTGTGTACACCCAGAGCCCTTTATCAATTCGCCAGGCAATTACCACCACTCCCAAAGAGTGAAATTCCAAGTCTGGATGATCCTCAAAGTCTTTCAGGTTTACCTAACTTTCAAATAGACACTCCGACTCACCGGCAGATTGGACACATGTTTTGTCTGCATTGCATTCGCTTGTGTTCTCCCATGCAGCAGAAGGCTGATGGGGTCAGGTATTGTCAACCCTGCATGTACCTACCTATTCGCCACACCAGACACATCATCAGACACATGCATCTTTCTCGTGCATAACTGAACATTCTACAACTGTTCACATCAAAAGTCATGTTTTAGGGCATCTGGGAAACTAAAGCCCAGAACCCTACTAAGGTATGAACCATTGTTTAGTGGTTATAATGGGGAGCTCTGATAGCCTTGGAGCTTTGACGGACATTTCTAACTCCCTATACCGGAAAAGTTGGTGATTTGAAAGCACTCAGAGGTTCCTCAAAAAGACAGCTCTAGTGATTTTGCTTCTGAAAGACGCCAGCTGTGAAAACCACGTGGAGTAGTCATACTCAGCACACACGACGTCTGCCAGGTGTAAGAATGGTCTAGATCCAAAAACTCCCTGCCAGCATGATGGGCAAGCCAACCACCATCATCTTTTATCCTTCTTTTTAAAAACTTTTATTGTTATTTGAATGAAAGTTTGCAGAGCCAATTGGTTTTCAACTCTTCAGACACATTTTGTTTTATGGCCTTGATTATAAGCCTCTATTGTAACACCATTCTATCACTCCCTCCCTGTGAGTCTTGGTTCTATTCATCCTTCTGTATCCTCTCCTGCCTGCCTTCTGAGCTTTGTTCCTGAGCAGATGCTGCCTTTTTGATCTCCTGTGGTTGATTGTTCGAAGGTAAGGAGCGAGCACCTCCCTGATGTCATTATTCACCTTAAAGGTCTGTCTATTGTCAGGCTGAAAGTTGAGTCACAGCTTTGTTCCAGGTTCAAAGGGTGAGCAGAGGGCCAGAGTCGTGGGATTTCACCAATTAGCTTTCAGGCCAGAAGCCTGGCCATGTTTATACTTTTGAGTTTTATTCCACACTTTCATCTCACTCTGTCCGGTCCCTCTACTCTGATCCATTTTAGAGCAGTCAGCAGGGGGGTAGCCAGGAGCCAGGAGCTCAGGTCTCAGGGTGAGGTCACGTGCTTCATGAGTTCTTTGGATTAATTGTTTCTCTGTATTCTTTATTTTTATCACTTTTACTTGTTCGAGACTAGAAGATCAATAGTTACACCTTAGATGGCCTCTCACAAGCTTTTCAGTCCCCGCGAGTACTCACTAAATATGATATAAAGCATTGTCTCTGTGGACTATGTTATGTCTCTTGACCTTGAGACCAGCCTCTCATTCTCTCAGGGTATGTTTTAATTATTAATACATTTACATAACTTTATCCCCTGTTGGCTCTACTATATACATGGGTAAATTTACAGCATATGCAAATACGCTTCTAGAAATATCATCTTCTAATTCTATATGAGGGAGCTGTGGTAGCCTGGGGGTAAGAAGCTGCACTGCAATCCCACAGGCACATGGTTCAAATCTACCAAATGTCAGCAGGAGAAGGATGGGCAATCTCCTCTCATGTGATTTACTGCCTTTGAAAACCCACTGCGGGGTCTGCTGATTTGGCTCCAACTTGACAGCACAAGAAGAATGTCTATACAAGGTCCTGTGTGTAATACCTTTCACCTGCCCACATCTATTCTCCTTACCTGTCTGCGTTTACATCCACTTGTAAATTAATATTTGTTATTGCAGATCATGTAGGGTTTTATATGTAATGTTGTTGTTACATGCTGTCGAGTCACCTGCGACCCATAGCAACCCTTTGCACAATAGCTCTGAAGCCTGATCTGTCCTGAGCCAGTCTCCCTGACTCCACACCTACTCTCATAACCCCGGGTGCTGCATCAATCCATCCCATCCGGATCTTCCTCTCTTGCACTGTCCCACCACCCTTCTGAGAGTGATGTCCTTCTTCAAGGACTGGTCCCTCCTGGCCACGTGCCTAAAGTATGTGAGACAGAGCTTCAAATTAGTATTTGGCCTAGTGCTGCAATCCTGAAGGTACATGGTTCGAAGCCGTCAGCTGCTCTGTGGGAGAAGGATGTGCAATCTTCTCTCATGTGATTAACTGCCTCTGAAAACCCGCCGGAGGGTCAGCTATGGGTTGGTTTCTACTCTATGGTACCCAACAACAACAATAGTGCTTACAGTTGTTGTGTGGATCTCTTTCTTATGCACCTCTTCATATCTTCCTTTTCTTGATATACTAATGATTGCCTTATTATATATTGCTTTTTCCTTCACTCAACATGTGTTTACTCTCTCTCAGAACTCAAACTCATTGCTGTTTAGTTGAAACTGACTGATAGCTAACCCTTCATCAGATCTCCAGGATTATAAATCATGTGGAAGTAGATTGTCCTTTTCTCTCTCTCTTGGAGCTGCTGGTGGGTTTGAATCATCAGAGCCATGGCCTTTGGGTTGGCAGCACCACAGATTAGGGACTATGCTATTAGGGCTCCCTGTTTACTGTGTGGTTCCTGATTTTTCTTCCCCTTTCTTTGACCTTCTCATCCCTGGTAACCATCAAAGAATATTGCTTTCTTTATATCAAGCTTTTCTTTGTTGTCTTTCTTATTAGATGCCATTGACACATTACTTGTCCTTTTGTGACTGATTTACCTCTTTCACAGCATTTTCCAGGCCTGTTTTAGTTACCCCAGAATCTAGGTAGAGACAAGCAGGACTGAAGTGTTAACTAATTTTTATCTTCTCTATTCCATTGAACCCGGGGGTCCACGTATCTGTGAGAAGGGAGTCCCTCTGTCAGGAAATCTCATGCATGGATGATTAACTCAAAGAAACTCAAACTTAAAACCATAAACCAGCTCCGAGGTAGCAAACGTTCTCCCCTTTCTCCATCCCCTCCTCTACTCTGCTGCCCCAGGTAGAGCTGCTGGTGGGTTTGAACCCCCAGAGCCACGTAACCTTTTGATTAGCAGCACCATCTATGCCCTACATCCCAGAGCTCCTTACAAAAGGTTGAGTGGAGACTAATTCAGCTTGTCCCATGCATTCTTGCATTATAGCACCTTCAGGTCTGTCCTGGAGAGGGTGAAACCAGGCTACTCCTTGGAGGTATAGATTGTGAAGCTCAGTCTCACATACTTTGGGCATGTTGCCACGAGGGGCCAGTCTTTGGAGAGGTACATTATTCTTGGAAGGGTGGAGGGACAGTGCAGGAGAGGAAGACCCTGGATGAGATGGATTGACACAGTGACTGTGGTAATGAGGGTAGGTGTGTCAGAGATGGTGAGATTGGCTCCGGATAGAGCAGGGTTCAGAGCCATTATTATTCATAGGGTTGCAATGAATCATAGTCGACTTGATGCCACATAACAGCAAGAAGTCCAAACTCAAGCAAATAGCTGTTTGGTATTTCCTTGCCTTTTAAAAAAGTACTAATTGAAAGATAGATTAGAGGAAACTAGAAAAGCATTCACCTATATTATTCTTACTATGTTTTACATTTCTCCACATTTTCTATCAGCTTCTATGTACATATTTATTTCACAAACAAGCCTGTTAGTCCTCTAACCAACTCCACCCTTTCAGCTCCACTCGGGTGGGATTTGGGAGCTGTCTGATCACTTCTTTCTCTTTTCTTCAAGCTGTGTCCCTTTCAAGTGGATGCAGACGTCCCTAGTCCTGGGCATTTTGCTGTTTCCGGTTAAAATTTTTATACTGTTATGACATGTTTGTGTGTGGGTGTGTGCATTTCATTTCCTTTTTACTTGCATTGTTGTTATGTGCTCTGGAGTGAGAAACAACTCATAGACTACCCTCCAGCGGCTCTTCAGAGACAGAAAATTGAACGGGAGGAGATTGCCCATTTCTCTTCCATGGATTTGAACCACAAGCCTTCGTGTTGGCAGTGTACTCTTGGAATAAGAGATAGTACCAGGCATTTTCATCTCGTGTCTTCTCTTTTGGTATTGGTCAGTTTGCCCTGTGACTTTTCCCCCAGCCCCCTCAGGCCTTTCTGGGGCTAATTCTGCATCCCTTAATCCAAGCACCCCTTAAATACATCTCATTTTCTTCTAGCAATGCATTTTATTTGGTTGAGGGGAAGGAGGCAGGGAGTTGTCTAAATGAAAGCCCCCTTCCTCCTTCTACTTTCAGTATCTCTGAATTAAACTCTTGTTAACTGGGTGAATGAGAAATGTAAGCTTAGTCTTAAGATTACGGAATTTGAGGAAACCAGAAAGAAAAATTTGCACTATAAGTTAAGAAATCCAGTAAAAATCTTTAATTTTTAAATTCATTTTAATGAAAGTTTACAGAGACTTAGGGTTTCCAGTCATTCATTTTTGCACTTTTCTCCCTGCCCACTTCCTCAATTCACTCTTCTCCTTGAAAAGTAAAAGAACTCTTTCATTGTTGTGTAATCTCTCCCCACAAGTTCACTCTACTATGCAGCCTTCATTCTGGACTCCTGTCATGGCAATAATACCCAATCATATATCCCTTTTAAACAGTCCTCTTCCTCATCTGTTTCAATGCAGTATACACCATTCCTCCCCTCCTTCTCTGTCTTCCCTCAACCCCAATGTCAGTCCCGTTTTACAACAGTGGTCCTATGCAATATGTGTCCTTTTGTGACTGAGATAGTTCACTAAGCATAATGTCCTCCAGGGTCATCTATTTTGCATAATATTTCATGAGCTCATTGGTTCTCAATGCTGCATAGTATTCGTTGTGTGAATATACCACAGCTTCTCTATCCATTCATTTGTTGATGGGTACTTGGGCTGTTTCTGGCTCTTTGCTATTGCGAACAAAGCCACAATAAATATGGGTGTGCATATATCAGCTTGGGTGGCGGTTATGGTTTCTTTAGGGTAAATTCCCAGTAGGGGATTGCTGGGTCAAATGGTATTTCTATTTGCAGCTTTTTGAGAAAGCACCATACTGCCTTCCACAATGGTCGCACCATTTTACACTCCCACCAACAGTGAATAAGGGTTCCAGTTTCTCCACAACCTCGCCAGCATTTGTTGCTTCCTGTTCTGTTAAATTTTGCTATTCTGACTGGGGTGAGATGATATCTCCTAGCTGTTTTTAAAATCTTTGATTTAAAAAATATTTTTAAAATAGAATAAATTATTTATACATTTCTTGAGGTTTTTTCTGCTATTTTAAAGCAGATTGGTTTCAGTTATACGGGGCCTGCTCCGTCGAGTTGGGTGGTGGGGTTGTTGCTGTGTCCTCTAGTCAGAACCAGTTAGCTGACCCCTAGAGGTAATAAATCGCTGGAGAGTTGACTATCTTTCTTTTGTGAAGCAGCTAGGAGATTCGAACCTCAAGCCTTTGGGTCGGCAGTGCAGTTCCTTACCACTAAGCAACTACATTGTGATAGATGGAGGAAGGATTGAAAACTGTCAATGATTTCATCGTCCTTGGATCAACAATCAGCACCCTTCGTACCAGCAGTCAGGAAATCAGGACCGTATTGCATCGAGCAAGTCTGCTTTCTGGGACCTCTCCAGAATGCTGAGGAGTGATTTCAGGATAGGACAGGGTTCAGGTCGGCTGTTCAAAAGGTCTCTATGAATTGTACTATACTCCATGTTGTGGTTGTGGTTGTTTTGTACCGTCTAATCAGAACCGACGCATAGCTGACCCTCTGGCAGGTTTTCAGTCAATTGATTGCTCTGGAGGAGATTGCCCATCCCTCACCTGCAGAGCAGCTGGTGCGGTTTGAACCATGTGCCTTCGGCATTGCAGTGCAGCTTCTTGCCAGCAGGGCACCAGAATTCCTACCTTTAAAAGAAGCAGCAGCAAACGAATGGTTTGAGAGATTATGGTACATTCTCACAAAGGAATACTATGCAGCACGCAGGAGCAATGATTTTGTAAATTATTAGCTAGTTTGGAAGGGACTGGAGAGCATTATGCTGAGTGAACTAACTCAGTCCCACAAGGATAAATATTGTATAAAACTAATATTGTAAAATGAATTTAAGGATCCAAGGGGGGGTGGGAGAGTGTGGAAGCAGAGGGGTGAGGATGTGCAGGGGGAAGGGGTTATTAATCATGGGGTTGTAAAATTTGATGGGGGAGAGGGAAATTGAAAGAATCTGTTCTTGAAAACAATGTATTGGAGTTTTATAAATGAAGTAGTATAAAATTTTAAAAAAAAGAAAAGAAAGCAGCAGCAACAACCACCACCCAGTTAAACAGGGTGCGCAGTTAGTTTCCAGATAAGAGGCAGCCCCGCAGTCCCTGCCTCGCCGAGCCCGCGCCCTGGGTGGTGAAGCGGATCCACCAGGTAGATCAGGGATCCCCAGCACGGACGGGAGGATGGGTCGGCTTTCCGGCCTCTGGCGCCCCCTGGTGTAACGAGAGGGAGTCACAGGCTGCGCGTTCACTCGTGCATCTCTCTGGGCGCCAGGGCCCAGCACTCAAGGAAGATAGATGCTGCAGCAAGCCCCTGAAAATCAGAGACTCTGTGAGGCCCCAGAGGCCTTACAGTCCTGAAGGCACTCTGTGAATTACCTACCTGTCTGAATGAGAGTCCAAGCTGGTTTTGATCGGGGGCGGGCAGAGGGGAGAAAAAAAGAGAGCGACTTTCCACGAAGGAGCTGGATTGGATGAGGTCGGTGGATGGCTAGGATGAGGTAGAGAATCTGCAAGCCTGTGAACCTGACACTTTCCTCCCTAAGCGGGGCAGTCAAGTTCACAGGAGTCTCCTTGAGAGGGAGTTGGTCTTTTGTTTACCATTATTCTTCCTCCTACCTGTGGAGTGCATTGACAGTAAAGATGTGACAGTTTTAGAACATGTTTAGCTTGCACTTTCAGAGACAGCTCTGGAGGCATATAGTGCCTAAGGAGTTGTGCTGCGGCCGTTCCAATCCACCAGCTACTCTGTGGGTAAAGATGGGACAGTCTCCTCCCGTATAATTTACAGACCCAGAAACCCGCTAGAGGATCAGTTATGAGTCAGTTCTGACTCCACAACAATTACTTTGGGTTCTGTTTGTTCGATTTTGCCTTTTCATGCTTCTTTTTTTTTGTTTTTTTCCTCCCCGACCTCACAGTTATTTTACTTCCCTTGTCTTGTGCCCCGGAGAAAGTTGTTCATGGGAAGTTCTTCCTATTAGTCACACACAGCACACATTTTGTGTTGCTATGAAATGTCTCCGGTGCTGTGTGCATTTTGAGGAGCTCTGTTGCTGTAGTCTGTAGGGAGTTGTGCTACTTATCCAAAATCCGTGCTTCTCTGGTTTGAATCCCCTAAAAGCTGGAGGGAGAAAGATGAGACAGTCTTCTCTTGGGCGAATTACAGCCTCTGACGCTGCTGGAGGGTCAGTTATGAGTCCATTCTGACCCTACAGCAATGAGTTTGAGTTGAGTTTCTAGTGGAGGCCAGCTCCTAAAGATAGGATGAAGACACGGGGAGAGGGAGAAGGAGAGGGAGAGGGAGAGGGAAGGGGAGGGGAGGGGAGGGGGAAAAGGAGAGGGAGGGGAGGGGAAGGAAAGGGAGGGAGGGGAGAGGAGGGGAAGGGAGAAGGGGGGAGGGGAGAGGAAGGGAAGGGAGAAGAGGGGAGGGGAGAGGAGGGGAAAGGAAGGGAGGGGAGGGGAGGAGAGGGGAGGAGGGAAAAGAGAAAGAGATGGATGCCCCAAGTTTGCTGGGTCTCATGTGACCATACGCACAACAGAAAAGTATTTTTCCCAGTCCAGCATGCTCTTCGTAGTTGCCAGCATATTTTAGTCCATTGTTTTGGTGCCTGTGCCAATCCATTTCCTCAAGGGTCTTCTTTGCCCTCTGCTTCGTCAGACATGATGATCTCCTGATGAATTGTCTAAGGCCAGCAAGTCAAAGAATGTTCTTGTGATGCATCAGGCTCTCAGACCTCGTTTTCACAAGTAGTTTGCCAGATCTTTCTTCCTAGTCTTTCTTAGTCTGTGGTTTCACTGAAACCTGCCCATCATGAGCAATCCTTCTGGTATTTGAAATATTAGAGGCATAGCTTCTAATATCACAGCAACATGCAGGCTTCCACAGCATGATGGGCTCACAGACAAGTGATTGAACAAAGGATTCACCTCCTATTAAAGCTCTTTTATGACCCATTTATTTTCTGCTTTGCTTTTTGTTGTTCATAATGTGTATTTTAATTCACTGAAAACATGCCGCATTAAGAAGCATTTCTAAAATGGTGTTACACTGTAAGGATTTTGGAACCTATTACATAGAACACTTATGTTTCTCTGGGCTCTGGGAGTAGAATTATGTAGAGCATACTTATTCTTCTGGATTCTGGGAGCAAAATTACGTGGGGCACATTTATTCCTCTGCACATGGAGGTAGGATTAGGGGGACACATATGTTCCTCTGAATTTTGCAGTCTTGTTGACTCCTTGACAGGTTTATACACTTTAAGGCACCTGGAAATGTACACTTTAAGGCACCTGGAAATGTGCTGTTTACAGTCTGTGTATGTAACGATTTACAGTCTTGGACACCTGACGGGACAGTTTTATTCTGTGCTATGGGTTCACTCTGAGAATTTGATTTCACAGCAGCAGTCAAGGGGGTTTGGTTGTGCTTTGTTTCATTTTCACCATGAAGAGCCCTAGGGAACACCATGGTTAAACTCTTTGATGGCTAACTGGAAAGTGTGATGATTTGAACACAACAGCTACTCTACAGGAGACAGCTGTGGTCATTCACTAGATTAGAGCATAGGAAACTCTATGCTCCAGCCAGTTCAACTCAGATAGATGGAGTAGTTATGTGTATTGATTAGCTTGATAGCACCCAACAAGAAGGTGTCATTCAGCCAAAGTGTAGGCAAATCACAGTCAAATCTAGCTCATAGTCTGATTTGCATGGCTTGGCGCTCTGGTGGTGGTGTCCATAGGGAAGTGAGATAGTAATCCAAAGGTGGGGGCCTCTCTGGTGCACTTTGAATCTATCACCTGCCCTACAGGATAAAGATGGACAATCTCAGGCAATCTATAACCTCAAAAATGAGTAGGTTCTGGCTCAACAATGAGTTTGAGTTTGTGAGCCAAGAATTGTTCTTCCATTTCCAAAGGGTTAGCTTTAAAAAACAGAAAAAAAAACCCCACCCAAAATACCCACCAGAAAACCCAAACTATTTCTGCCACAGAATCACATGTGCTCCACGAAGTCTAACATACCATCTGCACCTTTACAAAAGCAGCCCGTTGGCCCCTAATTCTACACACGGAATCACTGAGGCCCAGAGGAATAGAAGGGTTTACCAGTGATGGCAGATATAAGTCCCTGGCAGGCAGAGTTGATAGAGGCTGATGACAAGAACTAGCACTGAGGAAGCTCTTCTCTGGGCCTCAGTCTTCCCATCTGTATAAGGGTCTTGTGTTTTCCCAGCTTTAAGGAGACCTTGTAAAGCTAGTTGCCAACCCAAGGTGCTTTCTTGCACATGCCCACTGTCTGCCATGGTGATGGGCCCTAGGGCTGTTCGGCGGGTGAATCAATGCTTTACATCTTGCCATTAAGCTAAGAATTACTCTAACACTCTGTATTTACAGAGGTGGCTGTCCCAAGACTCAACAAACTCATGCCTTCTCTTTGGTCCCTCCACCCAGTGATACCGTCCAAGCCGGTGTGTGGCATCACGGGAGAGACTGTGATTGGAAGCAACATTGAGCTGACCTGCCGATCAGAGGAGGGCTCGCCCGCGCCTCAGTACAGCTGGAAGAGTTATGACATCCTTAACCAGGAGAGGCACCTGGCCCAACCAGGTAATGAGTCCACTGGAAGGCGGAATATCCTCCACTCCCTGGCAGCCGCTGACATACCCTTGAGTATCTTTCTGAGAAGGATGGTTTTCCTCGTTTGTATCAGGGGATTGATGATGATGATACCACTCACCTCTTACATTGTGAGAAGTAAAAATTATTCATGTAAAACCCTTAACACAGTACATGGTAATAGGGGGCACGTAGTAAATCTTAACTGTTGCTTCCTTTATTCCCTATAACTTAATTCTCTTGAATAAGCAGGTATTGCTAATTATTGTGTGCAAGGCATTGTATGCAAGAGATCTCCTATTCCTACTCTGTGCCCAGGACAGTCCATCTCAGACTCTGCTGACACCACTGCTCCAAAACATGCCACCTCTGTAAGGCCACACCCAAACGAACTTTCACAGCTGCTGGAGTTCTCAAGAAAGGGATGGTAGATTCAGCCGTAGTTGTAAGGAGATTGGTTTTGTACCAGGTAGCTTGATCAGGAAGCAAAGTGGAGACCGCGGGAAGAGAGAGAGAAGGGAGAGGAGAGGGGAGGGGAGGGGAGGGGAAGAAAGGGAAAAGAGAGAAAAGAGAGAAATCTCCTACCATGGGGCCCACTGGTGTGGAATGCCTTGTGGAACCCCTGGACCTTGGATCCCACTGACTGCCAGCTGTATCAGTGCCCCCGAAGACCCAGAAAGACAAAAGGTTGGGAGGTCCTCATCAGATTGAACGTCTGGAGGACTTTTGGTGCTGTGTGGGCTGAAGGAAGCAGGCGGTCAATGGTGGAGCTAGTGGGTGTCTGTTCCAGGAAGTTGGAGCTCAAGATGGGGGCGGGGTGGGAGTAGAGGTGAAGGAACTCAAGGTGAGTCGGGAAGGAGGGGCGGCAGTAGAGGGGGCTGGGAACTCTTGGTGATGGCTAAGCACACCCCGCAGTGTGAACAGCCTGCAGACGGAGAGTCAGTCAACCGTGATGAACTTGGTCACTCCGCCTTTCAGATGTTTGGCTGGAGAAACAAAGACTTCTCAAAAATGAAAAAAAAACAAACAAACAAACAAACAAAAAAAAAACCAAACCAAAAACAACAACCACAAAAAAACATGAATAGGATCGACATGTCTGATGTAAAAGAGAAGTTGAATGCTGGATCTCAAGGAGCGTCCTGTTTTGCCTACATATTTCTGGTTGTAGATTTTCACTGCGGACGTCTGGAGTTGAACTCACCTGGGGGCTTGTCCTTCAGCTCTGTGGCCCACCCAGAGATGATCACAGAGATCTGCTGTGGATACTGATAGTAACTGACCTCCTTTCCAGCAAAGTGTATATCCAGGGACTCAAAGGTTGCAAGGCAACAAATGCGATGATGGTTTTTATACCTAATGATACTGGAACATAGAGTGGATGCTTACGAGGTTTCTCAGAATAGGAGACAGCGGAGCTAGCCGTATAACGTGGTGGTTGCAGGCATGGTCTAGGCTTCAGTTCTGGCTCTGCCCTTTGTTAGCTGTGTGACTATGGCACATAATCCCTCTGTGCCTTGGTTTCTGCGTCTATAAAATAGGCATAATGTTGTTATTTATTTCATAGGACTGTTTGCTTGTTGTTATTGTTGCGAGAGTTAAATAAAAGTATATACAAAAGCTGTGAGATGAGTGGTAGATGATGAGCACCCGAATGCTAGGTATGATTCGCTTTCTCGGAGCGCCTCCTACAGGATATGTGAAGAACAGCATGAGAACTAGGGGTATGGAATGGGTCTGAAGGCGAGGTGACTACGCAGGAATGACCATGACTCATTAGGTAAGAGCAGCAGAGATCATGTGGAGCCTGTGCTTCAGTTTAGGGAGATCGGCCTTTATTTTCTAAGTTGTGGGCACCTTCAGAGGGGCTTTCCAGCAGGTAAACACAGACAGACATCTTAGGTACAACAAGCTTGACTCTACCAGTAAATATTTCTCTGGCTGCTAGAAGCCAAGACTTAGTTCTTCAGTAACCCTAGAGGGATTCTCTGAGGATCCAAAAGTAATTTAAAAGGGAAATTTATTTCTTTTCTTTGGAAAAGTTGCCTCAAGTTTGCTCAGGATCAGAATTGGGACCTGAGGGTGGCAGGGGGGAAAAATGTACCTGAAGGGGCCCAGGTTAAAGTGTCTGTCTCTCTCTTTCTTTTGGTAAATTTTTATTATGTACTGGTTTATTTACAAAGATTGTATACATTGTTTTTACACTGGATCTTTCCCATTTTCTTAACAGCTTTCCCCATCAACTTGTGCCACCCTATGATTAACCCCCTTAACGCCCATCCTCACCCCCTTATTCCTTCCCCCTTGGAGCCTCATATTCATTCTACAGTTATGGTCATTTACACAGTATTTGTCCTTATGGGACTGAGTTAGTTCACTTAACATAGTGCTCTTCAGTCCCTTCCAAGTTAGTGATTTACACAACTATTCAGCACATAGGGTAATTTCTTGAAGCCTCCCAGCTCCAGCCTGCTTCACAGAGCCCTAGAGGACTTTTCTTCCTTTTTAAAAATTATTATTATTAATTTTAATGAAAATTTACAGATATTTTGGATTTCCTTCAGTGTTGCACTTTTCTTCCTGCCCACCCTTCCTCTCCAGTTTGTTCTTCTCTTTGAAAAGTAAAAGAAAAATTCTTTCATTGTTATACAATCCCTCCCCCCAGGTCCACTCCACTATTCAGCCTTTGTTCTGGACTCCTGTCATGACAATAATACCTAATCACCTATACCTTTTAAACAGTTCTCTCCCTCACCTGTTTCAATGTAGTATACATTATTTATCCCATCTTTCTCAGTCTCCCCACCCCCAACTCCTATATCCGTGCCATTTTACAACAGTGGCACCATGCAGTATTTGTCCTTTTGTGGCTGAGATATTTCCAAGGAGTTTTCCTCTTTGTGTCAGTCCCCACCAACTTCTGATTTTTTACATTTCAGTCCATGGTGAATGGTTTGCAGAGGACGTTTCCTTCCAGCCTCCTGCATTTTGGAGATGGAATTCCCCCCACTAGAGATTTGTTCCTTAAAGGTGACGCAAAGTAGTAGCAAAAAAGAACAGAGAAGCTGGAATCCCTTAGACTGAAGGCTGAGTCGGCTTCTCTTCTTGCTAGCTGTAAACCACTGGGCCTCTCTGACCCTTAGTATTCATCTCCATAAAAGTGGGAGATAGTATAGACATACCTTGGGTGATTATGCTTTGTAAACATTCCTTTTTTTTTAAACAAGCTGAAGATTTGTGGCAATCCTGCATCTAACAAGTCTATTTGCACCATTTTCAAGAGATGACATGCTCACTTCATGTCTAGGGTCACATTTTGATGATTCTCAATTCTTTCCAAAGTTTTCCTAATCTATGTATTGTATATGTAATAAACTATACTCACTCGCTCTTTGTCATTCTGTGGGTCTAATTCAAAGGTGACCCTTTAGAAGGTTTCCAAGGTTGTAACTTGCAAGATAGGAGTCCATCTTTCTCCCACACAACTGCTCATGGATTCAAAGTGCCACAGGGCTCAGCAGCGAAACCTCCTATAGACTGGGCCACTAGAGTGCCTTTAATAGGTTACGGTACAATGTAAATATAGCTTTTCCATACACTGGGAGGATAAATGCATGGAGCTCTCTTTTTTGAGTACTGGATTGATTGGAGCATCAGCTTTGTTGGGTTAGTCCCTTTAATATAGTGGTCTGGAGTGGAACTCAGAATATGTCAGAGGTATACCTGTACCTGCATTATGCAGATGACACAACCCTGCTTGCTGAAACTGAGGAGGACCTGAAGCACTTGCTGCAGAAGATCAAGGACTACAGCCTCCTATATGGACTGAAGCTCAGCATCAAGAAAACAAAGATTCTCACCACTGGGCTAATTGGCAGCATCATTATGGATGGTGAAGAGATTTTGACAGTTGTCATTTGCTTGGCTCCACAAACAACACTCTTGGTACCAGCAGCCAGGATATCAAGAGACAAATTGCACTGGGAAAGTCGCTGTCAGGGACCTATCTAGAATACTGAAGAGCAATGATGTTAATCTGGAGACTAAGGTGTGCCTGGTCCAGGCCATAGTCTTCATAATTTCTGGCTGTGCATTAGAGAGCTGGACAATGACTAGGGATGATAGAGAATTGATGCCTTTGAGTTGTGGTGCTGGAGAAGAGTACTGAATATACCATGGACTGCCAGGAGAACAAACAGATTCAAAAAGAGAGTGAAGCCAGGCTCATCCTTGTAGGCAAGGAAGCTTCATCTGACATATTTTGGATATGTTATAAGGAGGGACCAGTCCTTGGACAGGGACATCATGCTTGGAATGGTGGAGGGACAGCACAGGAGAGGAAGGCTCTCCATGAGATGGGTTGATTCAGTCACTGGAGCAATGGGGGTAGGTGTGTCAGAGACAATAAGGTTTGCACAGGATAGAGCAGGATTTAGCGCTCTTATACATAGGGTCACTATGAGTCATAAGTGACTCAACAGCACATAACAACACCATATCTGTACCACCTTCCTGAAGTCTGCAAAAAGGACAATGTGAGATACCGTGCATGATTGTCTGTAAAGTAAATGTCTGAGTTTCTTGCACTGAAAAGTAGGGATTTGGATATTGGAGAAGCTGGAAGAGGCAATTCTGGGGACTGGAATCCTTGATGGGGATGGTAGATTTAGAAGGAGTAACTAGGTTCTGAATGACACACTCAAGCAGCTAGAAAGGATCTTGAGGGTTTGGGTAAGAGGTGGCAACTCAAGCTTACTGAGGAGCCATGGCATTCGGGCAGAGGACAACAAAGTGTAAGTTTCTTAATTTGACACGTGTCCTCTTGGGGAGAGGAAAAGCTTTCCTTCCTGGAGGGCAAATCTCCCCCCCCCCCGCCCCCCCAGCTGGAGCAGAGTGGGAAGTCAACTGTCTAGTGTGTTCCCCTCCTTGACCACAAGGTGTCGCCACTGCAACGGTAACGTTAGTTTCAGACTGATTTCAGAAACTTGAACTTAGAAAAGGTGTGATGGAAATGGAACTCACAGGAATTGCAGCTCAGAATGGAACGAGATGCTGGGGCCCACCATAATTGTTGGTTCATCTCACAGCAGCTCCTAGCGTTGGCTGATCCCTCCCTGAACATGATGCAGAGCTGCATCTGAACTTGGGTATCTGACAATGCCCTGGATGTATCTGCAAAGTATAATCCTAATAAAACCAATTACCATTAAGTTGACAGCAACTCCTGGCAACCCCAGTGTGTGTCACAGTAGAGCTGTGTTCCACTGGGTTTTCATGACTGGTTTTTCAGAGGTAGATCTCCAGGACTTCCTTCCAAGGCACTTCTCTTCTAAATGGACCAGAAGCTACACCGTCTTAGTTACCAGTCTATTTGAGTTATCCATTTGCACCACACAGGAAGTCCAGAAAACTAATGAAATGGAATTCATATTCTAAAGTAATGAGACTCTGCTAAGATCTATAGCTCCCTTGGAGAAGTAAAGGAACATTTCCCAAAGTGCACTCCTTCAAAACACAGCTTTAAAATGGTTAAAAATTAAGATTTTTGTGGTCCAGTTGGTTTAGAAAACTAAGTCACTAATACCAAAAGCCTTTCTTGAAGATTCTCATTGTCCACTAGCAAATTAAAATCCCCCGGTGGGTGCATTAATATTAACATCAAGCTTAGAAGTCATCAGTCAAGTTACAAAAGACCAATTTCAAAGTAATAAAAGTCAAAGACATATGTCATGATTCATTTAGTGCACTTTCCATCAATCCTGTTAATTGAGGTGTGATGAGTTATTTTACCATTTAATTGGCTTGCTTTTGGGCAGACACAGGACTTCAATATCCACTCATGGAGCAGAGAGAGAACATGGGAAGAGTGGGAAGCTGAGGGCCAAGCGTGTGACTGGCTAGTAAACATGTTGAAGGAACACATGGGCCAGGCCAGCGATTCCAGGAAGCTCGCCTCAGCCCAAATCCTTCCCCCAGCAACCGGCACAGAATAGATGCTTCATAACACACATTTACTGAATGAATACATGACTGGGAGAATAAGGGGGGAAAAATAAAATTAAGTAGATTTGATTTTATTATGCCTTTAGTGGAAACTTAGCAGTCGGTTTTCTATTAAATTATTCATACAGGTTTTGTTTTATAGCTTTAATTACAGTTCTTACATGGCAAACAGGGAGCTCTGGTGGCCTAGTGGGTATAAAGTTGTGCTGCCAATCCAAAGACAGGCGGTTCAAAGCCACCAACTGCTCCAAGGGAGAAAGATGGGAATCTCCTTCTGTGCAAAGCACAGCCTCTGAAAACCCAATAGAGGGTTAGCTATGAGCTAGTTCTGATGCTACAGCACACAACAACAATAACACATTTTGTAACAGCACTCTTCCCACTTCGACCCTGTGATTCTAGTTTCCATTCACCTTTATAGCCTATCCTTTTCCATCTGCTGAGCTCTCTCTGAGCAAATACTGCCCTGATGATCTTTTTTTGTTTTAATTTTATATTGGTTTGCTTACAAAGTTCATATAAATTGTGTTTCACACTATCCTTCATTCACATTGCCTTTCATATAATTATTCCCATTCATTATGGTTTATAAAATAAATGACCATTGAACTATACCCACCATTACCCTGTCTTTCCAGATCCCTGCTGGATTGTTCCCATTTCGTTTACCCACCCCTCCCATCACCCAACAAATTGTGTGTCTCTATGATTCCCCCCCCCCGCCCATCCTCACCCCTCAGCTGCCACTCCTTCCCCCCTTGGATTTTCATACATGTTTTAACAGTAATCTATTTCCATAACAAGTCTTATGCAGTATTAGTCCTTTGAGACTGAGTTAGTTCACTCAGCATAATGCTTTCCAGTCTCTCTCAAGTTACACAGTGTATTTTGAAATCTTTGTTCCTGAGCACTGCATAGTATTCCATCGTGTAACTATATCACAATTTCTCAACTGGACATTTGAGCAGTTTCTACACTCTTGCAATTGTGAATAACACTGCTATGAACCTTGGTGTGCTGCCCTTATAATCTTGTTTGTTAGTTGCTCAAAGCAGTGAGTGTTGCTGTTACTCTTCCCCCTATGAGCCTGTTTATCGTGTGGGTGAAAGTTGAGTCAGAGGTGAATTTTGTTCCAGGCTTAAAAGGACCGTAGTCCAGGGTTTCCACCAATTTCAATTAGACTAGAAAACTTGATCATTTTTATGATTTTAGATTTTGTTCCACACGCCCCCCCCCCTTTGTCTGGAACCCTCTACTGTGATCCTTTTTAAAGCATTCAGCAGTGGGAGCCAAGCACCATTCAGTTCTTCTGGTCTCACTATAGTAGAGGTTGAGGTTTGTATAATCTCGTAGTCCTTTGTGGTAAATCTATTAGTTTGTAATCTATTAGTTCATTTTGTGTGTCTTTGCTCTTCTTTCTTCTTTGTTCTAGAAGAGATGAGACCAATAGTTGCACCTTAGATAGCTGCTCAAAAGACCCGAGTCACTACCACCAAAATAAGATAGAAAACTTTGTTTTTTGTGGACTGTAGCATATCAGTTGGCCTTGATGTCCTCCTAGTTAAACCTGGTGTGTTTGTTTTTTTTTTAAAAAAAAAACCAAAAACCTCTGAGAGTTCTGGCATTAAACAATTCATTCAACTTTAATGTAGCATTTTAAAACTGCTTTTGATCATAGACATAGACCCCCTTTCTTTTAGTAAAATATTAGCGTCACATGTTAGTATCATTTGAGAAAACACACTGAAGTATATAGAATTATAGTTAAAAAGAAAGTATGTTATCGCGAATAGGCACTCAGAGAGCTGAGCTCTAGGTTTCAAGGGAAGAATTTGAAAGAGACCATTTGTGAAAAGACTGAAAGAAAATAACCTCAAATCAAAGTGCTATTATTTCTAGGTGGTGAGATTATGGATGCTTTTTATTTCTTTCTCTCTTCTTTATAGAGGCTTTCTCTGACCTCTTGGATGAGACTAAATTCCCTTGTTATAAGCTCAAATAGCACTTCTGTCTTGAACTCTGTTCACCCTTGTATTGCCATTGTTTTACACCTGTCTCCCTTTGGAGAATTCAAGAGGAGAAGCTCCTTGCTTATCCGGTTCATAGCTGTCATCAGCACAGGAAGATTTTTCTAAAGTGAACAGAAATTTCAACGTTGGTTTTATGTAATGCTTATATTTTTATAATAAACATGCTTTTCTCTTCTACATATATTTATGAGCTCTGATGGGTTCGTGGTAAGGAGTTGCACTACCAATCCAAAGATTCAAATCCACCAGCTGCTCCACAGGAGAAAGATGGGCAGTCTCCTCCCATATAATTTACTGCCTCTGGAAACTCACTGGAGGGTCAGCTATGAGTGGGTTCTGGCTCAAACGACAGTAACCACACGAGGGAACCCTGGTGATGTCATCTGTAGGAAGTTGGGCTGCTAACCCAGAAGCCGCCCCTTCCCGGCAGTCGGAGTACAGCAGTGGCTGTGTGGGAGAAAGATGGGCACTCTCTTCCCATGAGCCTTACAGCCTGGGAAACCCGGCGAAAGGCCAACTGTGAGTCAGTTGCACCTTGATGGCAATGAGTTTGTGTTTTAATGAATTAAAATGGGCTTCGAGGCACCTCACAACACCAACCACCTGGTGGCAGCAAGAATCATGCAAGACTGTCTCTGCAGGTAACCAGGTTAGAGAGAAGGGTCTCTAAATCTTCTCTCAAAATAGCAGAGCCAAGACGAAGCATTTTGAGCACAGAGCACATGAATATGTGGGAGCATCAAGCTCTCCTCCAGGTGGGGGAATCCACAGCACGGTAGTTTTATCAGGAAAGCGTCTCCTGAGGACCACTGTACATTCACGCGAGTTCAGAGGAGACATCGTAACTTAAGTTTTCCAGATGAAGTAAGGAGTCCGTGTGTGCAGTGTGTTACATGTCAGGTTGCTAATTGATTTATTAGCAGCTCCAAAGAAGAAAGATGGCCTGGCTCTCTATAAGGATGTTGTTGTGTTGTGCACCATCAAGTCAGAACCAACCCTTGGCTGCCCCTCCAGGGGTTTTCAGAGGAAGTAAATCACACAGGAAGAGATTGCCTGTCAGTCTCTTGTGGAGCAACAGATGGATTCAAACCATGTGCCTTAGGGATTGCAAGCACAGTTTCGTATCATTAGGCCACCAGCTTCAGAAACCAGATAGAAAGTCCCTTTGAGGGATAACAGATTAGTAGCCTGGCATGTTACACATGGCACCACCAGGGGCCCTTCTTTTTTTTTTTTAATAATTTTAATGAACATTTACAGAGATTTTGGATTTCCATTCATTCATTGCTGCACTTCTCTCCCTGCCCAGCCCTCCCCACCCCCCAGTTTGCTCCTCTCTTTTAAAAGTAAAAGAAACTTCCTCCCTGGTACACAATCTCCCTTTACCCCTCCCACCACCCCAAACCCCAAGTACATTCCACTATGCAACCTTAATTGTGGACTCTTGTGATAACCATAATACCCTATCATACATCACTTTTAAATTATTCACTCCCTCATCTATTTCAGTGCAGTATACACAATTTATCCAGTTTTTCTTAGTCTTACCCCCACCCTGATATCAGTCCCATTTTACAGCAGTGGCACCATGCAATATTTGTCCTTTTATAACTGAGATATTTCACTCAGCATAATGTCCTCCAGGCTCACCCATTTTGAATAATATTACATGAGTTCCTTGTTTTTCACTGCAGCATAGTATTCCATTGTGCAAATATTCCACAGCTTCTCTATCCATTTGTTTGTTGATGGGCACCTGAGTTGTTTCCAACTCCTTGCTATTGTGAACAGAGCTGCGATAAACATGGGTGTGCATATATCTGCTTGGATGTCAGTTATGGTCTCTTTGGGATATATTCCCAGTAGTGGAATTGCTGGGTCAAATGGTATCTCTATTTGCAACTTTTTGAGAAAGCGCCATACCCCCTTCCACAGTGGCTGCACCATTTTACATTCCCACCAACAGTGAATAAGGGTTCCAGTTTCTCCACAACCTTGCCAGCATTTGTTGCTTGCTGTTCTGTTAAATTTTGTTATTCTGACTGGGGTGAGATGATATCTGATAGTTGTTTTGGGGGCCCTTCTTAATAGTTATAGCAAAAGAGCTTTTCAGTCTTTACAGGAAGACCCCTACCCAGCAGGCTTGAATAAGAAAAGATGTACCCATACCTAACATGTTAAGTTCCCAGTACTCTATTCAAAGCCTTTCTCTTTACTACCTTTGATAATTTTGCAATCTGTTTCGTCATCCTCTTAACAAATGAGCTAACCGAGGCTCGGTGAGGTCAATTACATGGCTTGTGGGGGCGTGCCTGTTGTTCAGCTCTCGGGCTCTGGGACTCCGAGGCACATCCCCTACTCTTCCTGCCCTAGATCCCTGTCTGGGCTCAGCCACAGTCTTGTCCCCTCACCCTGTCTATCTTTCTTTCCCAGTCACGGGACAGAGTTTCATTCTGAAAAACATCACCACTGACATGTCAGGCTACTACATCTGCACCGCCAGCAATGAGGTGGGGTCTGACTTCTGCAACATCACTTTGGCTGTCCACACTGGTAAGAGTAGCTGGGGGGCAGGGATGGGTTTTAAAGACCAAAAGAGTCAGCTGCAGGCCCCATGGGACTGAATTGGGGCAGCTAGCCATCTTCAGGGCCACCATTCACGGGGTAGCTATGGTAACTCATTCAGAATGGCTCCCCTCACCTTGAAGGCCCAGTTGTTTGGAGTAAGAGCTTGAGACTGATGCTTTGGGCTTTTAGGAGTCCAGAGCCAGCAGCTGTGGAGTCTGGAACTCATCCTTTTGGGATGGGGCCTATCCCTTTCAGCTAACTCAGGGAGCCGCAGAGGCTGAATAGCTTGGAGTCTTTGTCTGCGGCTCCATCGTGAGTGCAATTCCCAGCCCTCCAAAATCCAGCCTTTTATTAGTGCAGCCAAAGCCTGTAGCTGCAGCTGTAGGGGGTGCGAGGAGGTCTGAGTCTGGCTCAGGGCTGGGAGGGAAGGGCCTGGCTTCCTTCTGTCCCAGGCTCTGTCCTCCCCTCAGGTGCCTAGATTGGCGAGGTGAGCACTCTGTCCCTTTGCAGCCTCCATGAATGTGGCCCTGTACGCGGGCATCGCGGGGGGCATCACTGCCGCCCTCATTGTCATTGGTGTCATCATCTACTGCTGCTGCTGCCGAAGCAAAGGCGAAGCTGAGGACAAGGAGGATGAGAGGCCGTAAGTGTCTGGGGACAACCTGTGCTCACAGCCTCATCCACTGACAACACCTGGGTGACAGGCTTGGCTTTATCACCCCATTCTGTAGCTGAAGGAGCCCTGGTGTCACCGTACCTTATGTATCAAGCTGCTAACTGAAAGGTCAGAGGCTTGAATTCACCAGTTACCCTGTAGAAGAAAGACAGGCAGTCTTCTGTCATTGAAATTTACAGCCCCGGAACCCTGTTGAAGGGTCGCCATGAGTCTGAATGCACTCCCCAGCAGTGGGTGGGTTTGGTTTTATATGAAGCTGACAAAGGAGCAGTGGGCTTCCATAGTACAATCCTAAGTCTTGCCACCAATGGTTATGTTTTTCCTTCTCTGTTGCCAGGGTGGGGAGCTCTGGTGGCCTAGTGGTAAGGAGCTGTGCTGCCAATGCAAAGACATGCAGTTCAAATCCACCAGCTGCTTTGCAGGGAAAAACAGACCATCTCCTCCCATAAAATTTACTACCTCGGAAAACCTGCTGGAGAGTCAGCTATGAGTCTGTTTTGACCCAAACAGCTGTCAGAGTGGAGAGTGTTACAGAGCCAGTGACACGTTGGCCCAAGGAGGCAGCCTCAGCTCTAAGGGAATCATGTCTGTGGCACCTTCCTGCCCCATTGAGCCCAGAACTCAGTGTCCTGTCCCTCTGGTGCGGTGGCCGCCCTTTCCCACGAGGTCTGTGGGAAACATTCCCTTCCTCCTGGTCCTTCCATCCTGCAGGAACCGGAGGATCTACAGCAAGCCAGCGGAGCAGCTGCAGCTGCAGGAGCAGGCCAGAGCGGAGGACGAGGAGGATGACTACAGGCAGGAAGACCAGAGGAGCACGGGGCGCATGTCCCCTGACCACCGCGGCCGGTGACCGCGGACTGCCGCAGGCCATGGCCAGGAAACCCTACGTCTTCCTTCTTCCCCAAGCCCTCCTTCCCTGTTCTTTCATTCCAGGCCCTGATCAGGATGCTTCTTCCCCATGTCCACTGCTGGAGGGTTTCACGCTCGTGGGATTCTCATTCATGAGTGACCCTGCCAACTGCCCTTTTCTGTGACACATCCTAGTAACAGGGCCAGGGCATCCCCCCAAAGCAGGCAGTAGCCACCTCTCCCTGAAACAGAGCCTATATGAGCTCCCTGAAACACAGCACTGGGAATGGGGTGCCCAGACCTACATCACTCAGCGTAATCCGTGTTGGCGTCAGAGAGTGGGACCCTGCCCTGCTCACCCAGGGAGCACCAGTGGATTCACTCAACACATTGCTGGTGACTCAGCACTTTTCACGACTGAGTGAAGAGTATGTGAAGCTTTCCTATTATCTAGCCAATTTAGGTGTTCATATCTTGCTTCAGAACCTTCTCCACAACGTCCTCATTATTCCTGATCCTTCCAGCAAGACTACTGGGCTTTCACTGCACACTCCCTCGCATGGCCTTTGAGCTCTCCATTCTGCTCAGAATGCCCACACACTTTCCATTTCTGCCTGTCAAAATCCTACCTGCCACTCAGGGCCCAGCTCAAATTATAGTTATTTCTAGAACCCTTCCCTGATCTCCCACATGCAAGGAAGCAATCTTGTCTCCCGTCCCCAGTCAGTCACGGGCCACGTGGTACAGCTCCCTGCATTCTCTGTCCTGGGATGCAGTGTAAGGTCCTGGGGTTGGAGCAGGGCTCCCTCCTCTTGTTCTCCGAAGACCTCCAGCCTCCCCTCCTGTGGGAGCTTAAACCAGACACCATCAGGTGGTTCCCACTCAGGGCAGCCTCATGGGTCCCAGAGCAGAGCTGCACACCGTAGGGTTTACAAGGGCTGATTTTTCAGAAGTTGACCGTGGAGCTCTGGTGGTGTAGTCTGTAGGGAATTGTGCTGCTATCCCTAAGGTGGAGCCTGTCGGTTCGAATCCACCAGCAGCTCTGCGGGAGAAAGAACAGCAGTCTCTTCCCATACAAACCCAATGCGGGGGCGGGGTCAGCTGTGAATGAGTTCCAATGCAATACCAATCAGTAAATGAGTGAGAGCATTCTTTCAAGGTGCCTTTGGGTGGACTTGAACCTCCAACCTGAGCATATGAATCTTTTGTTCCACTGAGAGATTCTAATGGAATCAAGCACAACTTGGAAAAATTTCGTGCTTTCTATCTTCTCATTTCTAGTTTTCTTGATATGATTGTAGACTGATGACTCCCACCCAAAGCTTTTTTTTGTTAAGTGATTTAAAGAAAAGCTGGCTTAGAACTTGCGCATACGTGCATATACTCACATGCACTTTACTGTAGACAGACTAGGATGTGCCATGGTGGCTGCATGAACCACCGGCGAGTCGGACCTCCCTCTGCAGTCCACGCCAGCTTCTCGTTGATCCTGCTCCCTCATGTCTGCCCTTCCTGGGTCGCTCCTGCCTCCCCTGTCTAACTGGCAAGACTGTCCCGCTGCCTCACTGACAGCTGTCCCCTGTGTGTTGAGAGCATTTATTTTACTTTTCAGCAGGCTTTTCAGTCTCTGCCCAGAGGCTGATCTCTCCCAAATGTAGTTTACCATTAAATAAATGCTGTTGCCTTTTCAGGATGTTCAGACAAGCCATTCTGTAAATCTGTTGTTCACTTGTGATTTTTAAAAATACATATTTTTATATATCCTGTTTTAATTTCTTGCTTCATTCAAATGCTTTTAGGAATAATAAAATTTTTACTGGAAATACTACTGCTTTAATGTGGGTTTTGTTCACAACAAAGCAGAACTTCTGCTATATTTGTGTCTACATGTCTCTGTATTCTGCGTCTTGGGAGAGGGGAGGTGATATAGTTGGAAAGAGGAAGAGACAGCATGAATTCTGCAGGTCCCATTGCGTTATCTGGTCAACCAACTGAAAGAGATCCATATGTGTTTTCATTTTTTTAAAAAGTGATCCAACAGAGTGTGGAAATTGTCAAACAGGATCATTAAAATCACATGCAAGTAAAAATATTGCTAAAGATTACTTAATAATTTTAAGAATAGTACACCGGCAGGGTCAAGAAGACAAAAATTCTCACCACCGGACCAATCGGTAGCATCAGGATGGATGGCGAAGAGATTGAGAGTGTTCACAGCTTCAGTTTGCTTGGCTCCA
>NW_006399807.1:8579974-8618931 GCF_000299155.1 Elephantulus edwardii | reverse complement strand
GGTGGATTGATTCAGTGACTGGGGTAATCAGGATGGGTGTGTCAGAGGCAATGAGATTGGCACGGGATAGAGCACAGTTTAGGGCTGTTGTACATAGGGTCGCTATGAGTCGCAAATGACTCGACAGCACATAACAACAACAACAACAACACCGGCAGGAAACTTCCAATGTTCAAGCTGGATTCAGAAGAATCCATGATGGTTATGAGGAATATTGTTTCGAATTCCAGATGGATTCTGACTGCAAGCAGAGAATACCACAACAATGTTTAATTGCTTTATTGACTACGAAAAGGTGTTTGGTATTATGGATCCTAAAATCATAACAAATATAGCTAAGATTGAGAAGAATGGAAATCCCATAATGCTTAATGGTCCAAAACATTTACATAGACCAAGAAGCAGTTATCTGAACAGAAAGTAAAGAAGACTTGAAGCCTTTACTGAAGAAGATCAAAGACTACATACAATTTTCAACATGGATTATATCTCAACATCAAGAAAACAAAAAATTTCACCTCTGGACCAATAGCCAATACACAATGATAGGTAGAGAAAAGACTGAAGTTTTCAAGAACTTCATTTTACTTAGACCCAACACCCATGGTAGCAGCCAGCCATCAAGGAATCAAAAGCCACGTTGCATTGGGAAAATCGGCTGTGAATGACTTCTGCAAAGTGCTAAAGAGCAATGATGTCAGTTTAAAGACTAAGGTGCTCCTGAACCAAGCCACAGTATTTTCAATTTCTTCCTGTGTAACTGAAAGTTGAGTAATGAAGAAGTTTCATCCTACATACTTAAGGCATGTTGCTTTGTGGTTGTGTACCATAGAATCAGAATTGACCCATATCTGACCCCCCAGCAGGTTTTCAGAGGCAGTTAATCGCATGAGAGGAGATTGCCCATTCATCTCCCACAGCGAAGCTGGTGGTCTCAACCCACATGCCTTCAGGATTACAGCTCAGCCTCTTGCCATTAGGCCACCAGAGCTCCCTCAGACAATGTTTAAGGATGACCAAAGAAGAATCGTAGTTTAAATTATGGTGTTGGCAAGGAGCTCTGAATATCCTATAGAATGTAAAAGGAACACACAAATAATATATTGGGGGAAGTACAACCAAGGTGCTTCTTAGAGGCAGAAACAGTGAAACTTCATCTCATATATTTTGGCCATCCATGTTTCCAGGAGGAGCCAGTCCTTGGCTGACATCGGAGTGTATTCTAGGTGCCTCCAGATGTACCTACGTCAGGAAGACAATCGCAGGCTGGCTTAAGAATGATGGTAGAGATGCTCTTGCAGTTATTCCTTTGCTGAGAGAGGGAGGAAGCGCCCTGTTATGCATGAGAGAAATGGTGACTCTTTTCTAGAGTCTGGGTTCCACGCTGGCACAGTCTCTCCTGGAATGTGCTCAAGGCCTCCTCCGCCATGTTCTTTCCCATAGTGCCTTTTCCTCACTCCTGTGCTGGCACCTGTCACTTAGACCTCTATACAGGTCTATCCTTACCTGTCTCTGCCTAGGCCTGTAAGATTATTTCTTTCTTAAAACTTTTTCTAAAAACTTTAAAAGTAGCAATTCCTTTTTTTAAAAAAATTTTTATTTTATTATTTTGTGTGTGAGTGTACCGTCAAATCAGATCTGACTGGTACAGGAGGAGATTGTCCCTCCTTCCTCGGCAGAGCATCTGGTGGATTTGAACCGTGTGCCTCTGGGATTGTAGTTGCAGCTCCTCGCCACTAGGCCACCAGAGCTTCCTAAAAGTAGCAGTTCCTTAACCCTCCCTTCTCTACATGTAGAACTTGAGAGTTGTTTTTTTGTTGGTGTGTGCCATCAAGTTGGAACTGACTCATAGCTGACCCTCCACCGGGTTTTCAGCAGCAGTTTAATCACGTGGGAAGAGATTACACATTCTTCTTTTCACAGAGCAGCTGGTGCATTCGAACTTCTTGCCTTTGGAATTGCAGCACAACTTCTTACTACCAGGCCAGAGAGGAACTGAATCTTGTTTATGCTTGGTATGCATTGCACCTGATAAAAAAAAATGTTCTGAATGAATACTGTTTGGTATCATAGCGCCAGGACAGACCTTCATCCTTTAGATACTTGAGGTGCTGTCCAGCCCTCACAGTGCAGTGCTCTGTAAGCATGCTCTTGAGCTCTCCATGAAGAGTGAGTGTCTTCCTTCCACCAGCCAACCTGGCCTGTCTCTCTGCCTCCTCGAAGGGCTCTGAAGAGTTACCTGCCTTAACCAAACTTTGTTATTATTGTTAAGTGCTGTGGAGCTGATGACAATACATAGTGACCCTATGAACAAAAGTCTTGAACACAAAACTTTCATCTTTTCTCCAAGTTCATTGAGTTTCGGGAGGCAAGATTTTTTGGAAGTGGATGCCACTTCTGCTTCCAAGACAGTTTTATTTGGGAGATCCACAAAAACCAGGCCCAAGAAAACACAACTTTGCAGAATCCAGTCATTCCACTCATCCTCCCATCCTGGAAATAACCCCAGACTGGCAGCCAAAAGCATTTTTAAGGGCAAGGCCAAATCCGATCATCTCACACCTTATTATAAAAGCAAGCTTTAGTTAGCAAAAATGAAGGAAATGGGTATTCAGTGCACTAATTCAACAGCAAATATTTTGTGAGAACCTGATATGTGTCCAGCATTGTGCTGGGTTAGGGAGTATAAAAAGGTCACCAACATGCCCTGGTGGAACAGTGGTTCGGCACTCAGCTGCCAACTAAAAGGTTGATAACTGAAGTGTATCCAGTGGCTCTGGACCAAACAGACATGGTGATCTACTTCCTGAGAGATTACAGCCCAGGAGATTCTACAGAAAAGTTCCATTTTGTCACAAAGAGTTGCTATGAATCAAAAATCAACTTAACAGCATAAACAGCAAGATGTAATGATTCAAAGGAGCTAGAAAGCGAAAACTTTTGTAAGATACAACAAGAGCTTCAGGGACACACAGAGGGTCTGACTAATGCAGCCTGAGGAGATTCCTGGAGGTCGCACTTGAACTGGCTTTTGAAGAAAAGAGCGTTTGACACATAGGCAAGGGCAAAGCGCTGATACCTCCTCTGTCCTCCACTTAGAGTCACCATTACTTGGTCTGCAACCACATAACTTCCATCCGGAAACACAATGGAAATTAGAATGTCACAGGTTCTCTTATTGTCAAAATTACCCCAGCAATACAATTTCCTTATGCTTACAGTTGTTTACTTTTTTGTTTATGCTTTCCAGCTGATGGTTCAAAAATGTATGGTGTTTTGGAAGAGAAAGAGAGAAAATTTGTTAAGGGGAGATTATATACAAGACACTTTCTAGGCACTTGCCATCATTTTTAGTAATTCTCACCTGTAGTGTCCAGTGTTAAGGTATGTGACAAAGTCAAGCTTGCATGTTGTGACTTTAAAAAGGATTTTGATTGTTCAGAGAGTTTCCCACAAAGGAATTTGTAGCTTGATAAATCAACCACCTTCCAAACTCTTGTTTTTAAGTCGCTTTTGTTGACATAATGAAATAACATTTATTCTCATTGACAGAGTCACATTGACCAAGCTCACAGGGCCTGAGGTACAAGACTAAATGCTTACCTGTAGACAGCAATTACTCTAGACCAACCACTGCTCTAAGCGGTTTTCATCCCTCACCTCCTAATCCTTACAGCATCTCTATGAGATATATGCTATTATTATCCTTATTTTTAGGCAAAGACGCTGAAGCACAGAGAGTTCATGTAATTTGAATAAACATAGAATGGCAATCTGCTAATTAACAGTTGTCAAGTAGACCAGACTTTCTGTCCACATGCATTTCTGAAAAACTATGCTTTCTGCAGAATCGCAATCTAAAAATAATAGGGTTTACGTTAAAAAAACAACAACAACAACAAAAAACACAAACCCAAAAAACTAAAACCCTCCTAGGATTAGAAGCAACTCAATATGAAGTCAGTGAAACCTGGTAACCTAATCACTATCAAAACAACAAACCATCCAGGAGGGGTGGGAGAGGCTGGAAGCAGAGGGATGTGGATGCATGGGAGGAAAGAGAGAATCATTGGATTGTACAATTTAATGGGTTGAGAGGGTGAGGGAAATTATAAGAATTTATTTAAATTTGTCTTAGAATTTTGTAAATAAACCAGTGGGGAAAAAACCCCAAACTGACATCAACTACAGAAAAAACCCCAACAAAGCCATCCACACCACAACCAGTGAAAATATCATTGAATCTTTACTGGTTAACAACCAGCATTGCTCTCAGCCAACCTTAGGCCTTCACCTCTATGAATTTTTATTTCCAATAGAGACCAGTTTATCTAGATTTTTAAAAATTATCTAGTCCCTTTTTCTCACTACAGTTTTGGACTCTTTTCAGAATTTGGCTCTGGTGGCATCTTCGTAAGGGGTTGTATTGCCAACCCAAAGGTGGTGGTGGTGGTTGTTATGTGCCGTCAAGTTGCTTGCGACTCATAGCGACCCTATGTACAACAGCTCTAAACTCTCTTCTGTCCTGTGCCAATCTCATTGTCTCCGACACACTCATCCTGATTGCCCCAGTCACGGAATCAATCCACCTCCCAGAGGACCTTCCCCTCCTGCGCCTGCCCTCCACCCTCCCAAGCATGATGTCCCTCTCCAAAGATCGGTCTCTCCTTACAACATGCCCAAAGTACATCAGACGAAGCCTCAGAATCCTTGCCTCCAAGGAGCAGTACAAGGTTCAAATTTATCAACTGTTCCCAGGGAGAAGATGGGTGTTCTCTCATGAGATTTAGTCTCTGAAAATCCGCTAGGGGGTCAGCTCTGAGTCAGTTCCGACTAGACAGTCTACAACAACAATCATGCTTGTTTGTTGGTTTTCTAAAAATAATATCCAAACAAAAACCCCAACTCATTGCCGTCAAGTCAGAATTGACTCACAGTTAACCCTCCAGTGGGTTTCCAAGGCTGTAAATCACTTGGGAAAAGATTGTTCATCTTTCTTCCAGGAGTTATTGGGAGATTCAAACCACCAGACTTGGCCTTTGGGTTAGCAGTTCCAAAAGATTGCATACACCAGCAGAGTTCCAACCATAGGTTTATACTTGAGTTTTCTGGTTTATAAATAGACATGCTTCCCTCACTAGGGAAGGGCTAGGATGTGTGGCAACCTGGGTGGACCATTAATTTCTTTTTTAAGATAAGTGGCCCAGGGTGTGGCCTTTCTCAAACATTTATTTACTTATACAAGGAAAATGTCTCTTGTATTAGTCAACTTAAGCCAAGTTATACTGGGGTAACGATCTTAAATCAGTGCCTTACCACAACAGTCATTTCTTGCTCATGAGACATGTTCCCCATTCTCTTGAGGGCGACTCGTATCTGTATCAGCTCGTCTAAGTGATGGTTCTCAGTGCTTTGACCCCTACTCTAGTTGCTATTATGGAGAAGTTACATGAGACTTATCACTTGGCCTTAAGTAAAGCAGATGTTGTTGTTGTTGTTAGGTGCCGTCAAGTAGAGTATGACTCATAGTGACCCTATGAAGAATAGATTTGAATGCTGTCCTGTCCTGTGCGATCCTCACACTTCCTGACACACTAGAGCTCATAGTGGAAATCCACCTGGTTGAGGGTCTTCCTTTCCTTCACTGACCCCCCGCCTTTGCAAGCATCATGTCTCTCTCCAAGCCTCTCCTAGTAACATGCCCAAAGTATGTGAGGAAAAACCCTATCATCTTTGCCTATAAGGAACACTCTGGCTCCACTTTCTCTACGACTTATTTGTTCTCTCTTCTGACAGTCTGTGGGTTGTTCAGTACTCATCTCAAATACCACAGCTCAAAGACATCAATTCTTCTTCCGTCATCTTTATTTATTGTACAGCTCTCAAATGCATAGCAAATGATTTGAAAGACCATGGCCTGAATCAGACACACCTTCAAACTGACATCATTACTCCTCAATAATTTGGAGAGGTCCCTGACTGCAGACTTCCCCAGTGTAATGCATCTCCTGATTTCCTGACTGCTGGTACCAAGGGTACAGATTGTGGATTCAAACAAGATGAAGTTGTTAACTGCAAAGTTTCAATCTTTCCCCCATCCATCATGATGTTGCCTACAGATCCAGTGGTAAGAATTTTTGTTTTCTTTAGGTCAAGAAACAATCCATATTGAAGGCTGTGTTCTTTGATCTTCTGCAACAAGTTCCTCAAGTCCTCCTCACTTTCAGTAAGCAAGGTGTGTCATCTGCCTAGTGAAGGTTATTGATGAGCCTTCCTCAAATCTTAATGCCACATTCTTCTTAGAGTCTGTTGTTGTTGTTTGGTGCCGTCGAGTCGTAGACGACTCATAGCGACCCTATGAACGAACAGCCTGAGCACTGTTCGTACATAGAGTTTCCGGAGGCAAGCCATTTCAGAAGTGGATGCCGTTCCTGCTTCCAGGCTTGCTTTAGTCAGGAAGCTCCAGCCAACACTGTCCACCATGGGTGCCCATTACCGCGATTGGCACATCACTGTCACAGGCTTCAGCATCACAGCAACCACGAGTTACCTCTGTGCAGCAACGCACAGACCAGTGCTATACCACCTAGAAGAACGTTTGACAGGAAAACAATTTGAACCTGGCCTGAGGGCTGCCTCCTGGCTCAAACCCTAGGCCAAGCCTGGCTTGCCTCACTCCTGGGGACAGAGCAAACCTGCACGTCAAACACATTCCTGGAAAAGCACTCGACTCCAAAAGCTTGCCACGATTCCTGCACTCACACCACCATGCTCCTTCTGGCAAGGAGAAGTTCCTGAGACCCTGGGAGGAGCCAAACAGGAAAAACATGGCCGCCTCCTCTCCCAGCTGTCTTTGGGCTTAAGGCCGCCTCCTGGCTCAAACCCTAGGCCAAGTCTGGATTCTTAGAGTCTAGCTTCTCGAATAATTTGTTCAGCATACAGATTGAATAGGTATGGAGAAAGGATACAACCCTGATGCACTCTCTTCTTAATTTTAAAACGTGTAGTGTTCCCTCGCTCTGTTCACACAACAGCCTCTTGAACTACATCTCGTAGATAACCTTCCAGAATGTAGGTGAGCATTCAATCAGCTGAAGATCTTAAGAACAAAAAAGGAGCTCTCCTCAGATGCGTTCCTCCCTAGAGTATATAAATACATGTTTTCCTGTCACCTTACACTGTGGCTCGAGAGCTGAAAGCCTGCAGGGATCTGCTGTCCAATTTTAGACTTGCCTAGCTTGCACAGTGCTCACACGAGCCAATTTCTTGAAGTAAATCAATCTCTGTGACTGATTCCTTTTCTCTACAGGACCCTGACTAAGACATTCCTCCTCCCAGAAGCCAGGCTGAAGATCAACTCAACTCCTAGGACGTTGCTGATCTCACAGTAGAAAGAAACAAAGAAACAAAAATGACAAATTTAAAGCTGAAAATTCCCATTGATCAGGGACTCACATCACATCTTGTGTTTCCCTGCCCAGAGAAAGTCGTGTGTCATCAGAGCAAAGATACAGACCCCTCCTTCAGGGAAAGGCATTGAATACATCATCCTCAACCTCTTCAGAGTTTCTTCCTCTGTACTTACAACTTCCTTAAATAGCTTAACATAATGGAAGGCGAATTGATTCTTGAAATCACTGAACAGCCAGTTCCCACATGAAAGGAAGGCACTTGAGTAGAACAGTCAGCATTTTTCTTAAGACCATCGTGTATTGCTCGGGCTTTATGAAAAAGAGGAAGAATTCAGAAAAGACAGATTGGCGTGGTGGCAGCAACACGGAGCTCCAGCATGGCAGCAGAGGTGAGGCTGAAGCGGCCCTGGGCAGAGGTTGGCTCTTATATGAATCAGAGCCAACTCGACAGGGTCTCACAACAGCCTTGCTTTAAAGCCCCAAAGCATTTATGGCTCAACACTGGGAGGCTGAGGCAATTTACCAGGGGCAGATCATCCAATAAAGCAAGGCCCGCCTGGGCTTGCTTGGGCTTGCATGCTAATCTGCTGTGAGCAATTTCACCATACACCAGTTCACTGCAGGTTAGTAAGTTTATGCTCACCTTGCTTCCTTGGGTCCTCCATCCCTATCGGGATTTTAAATTTGAAAAGATGCTTTTGGGAAGGTGGTGTGGGAGAGAGACAGATGTCAGCCATATCTGGAAGCTGAATCTTTGATGTGGGAGGGGAATGTGCATTTTTCAATAATCGTTCAGACTGTTGTGGTTCCTGTGTACAGTCAAGTTGGAACTGACCCATATCCAACCCTCCAGTGGGCTTCCAGACGGAGTTCATCACTCAGGAGGAGATTGCCCATTTTTCTCCCACTAAGAAATTGGTGGATCCAAACCGCATACATGTTTGTTGACAGCATAATTCTTTAACACTAAGCGACCCACACTCTCTTCAGTGCAGATTGTTGTTATGGTTGTTGTGTACAGTAAAGTTGGAACCAACCCACAGCTGACCTTCCAGTTGGTTTTCAGAGGCTATAAATGGAGATTGCCCATGTTTCTCCATCGGAGCAGCTGGTGGATTAGAACTGCCTGCCTTCAGGTTGGCAGCACAGCTTCTTATACTAAGCCATCAGAGCTCACTTACAGTACAGATCGTTGTTGTTGTTGTTATGTGATGTTGAGTCGCTTGCAACTCATAGCGACACTATGTACAAAAGCCCTAAACCCTGCTCTGTCCTGTGCCAATCATACTGTCTCTGATACACCCACCCCAATTACCCCAGTCACCGAATCAATCCACCTCATAGAGGGTCTTCCCCTCCTGCACTGTCCCTCCACCCTCCCAAGCATTACGTCCTTCTCCAAAGACTGATCCCACCTTGTAACATGTCCAAAGTATGTCAGACGAAGCTTCAGAATCCTTGCCTCCAAGGAGCTTCATGGTTTAACCCTCTCCAGGCTGAACTCGTTTGTTCTCCTAGCAGTCCATGGTATATTGAATACTCTTCTCCAGCACCACAGCTCAAAGGCATCAACTCTCCTTCTATCATCCCTAGTTATTGTCCAGCTCTCTGATGCATAGCAAGTGATTGCAAAGACCATGGTCTGTATCAAGTGCACCTTAGTCTCCAGAGTGACACTGTTGCTCTTCAGTACTCTGGAGAGGTCTCTGACAGCAGACTTTCCCAAAGCAATTTGCCTTTTAACTTCCTGGCTGCTTGTACCAAGGGTGTTGATTCTAGAGCCACACAAACTGAAGCTGTTAACAATCTCAATCTCTTCATCATCCATAATGATACTGCCAATTGGTCCAGTGATTAGTGAATTTAAAAAAAGTAATCTCATCTTGCTTATTGATTAATCTAGCATTGCTGACTCTGCTGCTTGAGGGTTATTCTTCAGTGTTCAACTCCTCTGCACTCCCCCGGTTCACTAGCTTAAGTTGTGGTATACTCTTGAGGAAAACCGAAAGAGAAAGAGAGATGCACATACTCAAGTTAATGGAAAGGCACCATTGTTGCTGTTGTTTGTTTTCAAGTTGAAACAACTTCAAAGCAGCCCTACCTATAAAATAACAAACATTACATGATCATGCCCGTCTTTGGGTTCTTGTCCAACATAGCTGCAGTGGAATCAGGTGGCCCAGGGAATGAAATGTAGAGACCACAGCATCTTTCCAGCCCACAGGTCCAGGGTCTGAGAGTCTACCAGGCTGCCCCATCTCTAGGAGCCCAAACATTAGGAAAGCTCTCAATCCCTCATCACGACCCCTCTTCAGAAGCCCTCCTCTCCCCATTGCTGTCATGGTCTCAGGGTAGAGAGGAGGGGAGGCCCCAGTCAGGGTCTCTCTCTTTTTGTTTGCTCTGCTTGGCTCTGCCCTGCTGCTTGTAGCCAATCCCTGCCAGGCTGGGCTGCAGCATTCATTTTCTTCCTTAGCAGTTGTGATTGAAAGGGGTGGGAAGACCAGACCAATACCATGGAGAGGAAAAACACATAACAATAAATGAATGAAAAGCTAACTTCTCTATAAACGTTCATTAAAATCACAATTAAAAGATTTTTTTTTAAAAAAAAGAAAAAAACACATAAAATGGAAGTTTTTCCCCAACTGGAGATTTCTTTTGCAGCTTCTCTCCCTCCCCCAAGCCGACCCACAGCAGATTCTGCACATTCTCTCCTTCAACATTTCCCCGTGGGTCCTGCTCCTCCCGGTTCTCCCCGCTAGCACAGCTTTCTCATGCAGAACTGGTACACAGACCCAGAAGCAGTGGTCCTCACAGAGCACAAGGATACGGCACGGTTTAACATCAGGAGAGGTGCGGGTCAGGGTGGTAGCCTTTCACCATATACAAGGATCGTTGGTGGCACATAGGCTAAGTACTCAACTGCCAACCAAATGTTTGCCAGTATGAACCCCACGAGTGATGCTGAGGTAGAAAAACCTGGAGATCTGTTTTCACTGAGATTACAGCCAAGAAAGTCTATGGAGAAGTATACTCTTATCGTATGGGCCTCTCTCTACACGGCAGAATCGATTTGAAAGCACGCAACACCAACAACATGAGGTACATGCTGGCATTGACAGCTCAAAATCCTTCCTTTTCAGGAAGCGCAAAATCAGAGTGAAGATCGCACATCTAGCAATCACCTAGGATTTTTTCTAAGTAGAATTGGTAAATTAAATTTGTATATTGCTTTATCTCTTTTTTTCTGCCCTCATTTTCATCTTCATATTGATTCTGCCTTCAGTTTTCCTCTTTCATGACTTTTTGAAATCCTTCTTAAGTCCTTTTGCAAACAAGGAGAGTCTTATTAGCAGTGGGGCAGGGAGGTGCGCATGCCTGGGGCTCTGGAGGGGTTTGGCTGACTGAACACTTGAGGAGTCACGTACACTCAGGAAGCCATCAGAGTCACAGACATGGAGGAGACTTGGGCGAGCAGTGAGGCGAGCAAAGAGCTGACGTCTTTAATGATAATGAGAAAGAAAAGGTAATGCAGACGAATGAGAGGCCTGCAGAAAGTTTGGAGGTGGACCTAAGAAGGGCTGGTCCCCAAACCAACTCCCTCAGGCGTCCCCCAACACAGATAAGTATTTCACTTAACTTTATTTCTTTATTTGTATGTGCCTCTCTGAGTAGGTAATACTGTCACAGGTTTCAACAAGCTACATTGCATGGCAGTTTTAAAAAGACATTGTCATCAAGTTGGAACCTACTCATAGCTGAGCCTCCACTGGGTTGGTTTACAAGGCTGTAAACCACACAGGATAGGGGGAGAGATTGCCCATCTTTCTCCCTTGGAGCTGTTGATGAATTGGAACTACTAGAGAGGCATGGCCTTTATGTCAGCAGCAAAACTCCCTACAAACAAGACTACCAGAGTGCCCACATAAAAACTTTGTTGTTGTTATGTTGTTGTGTGCTGTTGAGTCACTTGCAACCCATAGCGACCACTCTGTAAACAGCTCTGAAACCCTGCCCTGTCCTGAGCCAGTCTCACTAATTCAAACACACCTACCCTCATTGCCCCAATCACTGTACCAGTCCATCTCATCCAGGGACTTCCTTTCCTGCACTGTCCCTCCACCTTTCCGAGTATGATGTCCTTCTCCAAGTACTGGTCTCTCCTGGCCATGTGCCCAAAGTATATGAGATGGAGCTTCAAAATCCTAGCCTCCAAGGAGAAACTTGGTTTTACCCTTTCCAAGATAGACCTATTTGTTTTCAACTCTTCTCCAGCACCACAATTTGAAGGCATTGATTCTTCTGTCACCTTAGTCATTGTCCAACTCTCTGAACCATAACAAGTAATTGCAAAGACTGTGGCCTGGATTAGGCACACCTTAGTCTCTAGACTGATATCATTGCTTTTCAGCACTCTGGAGAGGTCCCTAACAGCCGATTTTCCTGATGCAATTCATCTGCTGATTTCCTGACAGCTGGTGTTAAGAGTGTCGATTGTGGAGCCAAGTAAACTCTAATTGTTAACAACCTCAATCTTTGCTCCATCCATCATGTTGCTACCAATTGGGCCAATGGTGAGAATCTTTGTCTTCAATCCATATTGAAGACTACAGCCTTTGACCTTCTGCAACAAGCACTTCAGGTCTTCTTCAGTTTCAGCAAGCAAAGTTGTGTCATCTGTATAACATAGGTTGTTGATGAGTCTTCCTCCAATCCTGATGCCACATTACTCCTCATAAAGCCCTGCTTCCAAAATTATCTGTTCCGCATATAGACTGAAAAGGTATGGAGACAGGATGCATCCCTGACACACTCCTTTCCTGATTTTGAGCCATTCCCTGCTCTGCTCTTGAGACTGCTTGCTGGTCTAAGTGTAGGTTTCGCATAAGAACAATCAAGTGTTCTAGGATTCCCATTCTCCTCAAAGTTAGCCAAAATTTGTTGTGATCCATACAGTCAATTAATTACCTTTGCATAGTCAATAAAACACAAATAAGTATTTCTCTGGTTCTCTTTGCTTTCTGCCAAGATCTATCTGACATTGGCAATAATGTCTGTAGTGCCACGATCTCTTCTAAACCCAGCTTGTATTTCTGGTAGTCCTCTGTCTATGTACTATTCCAATTGTTTCTGAATGACCTTGAGCAGGATTTTGCTAGTGTGTAATATTAGTGATATTGTTCAATAATTTGCACACTCTGTTGGGTCATATTTTTTTTTGAATGGGTATAAATATTTTCTCCTCCAGTCAGTTGGCCAAATAGTTGTCCTCCAAATTTCTTGGCACTACTTGTTGAGCACATGCAGGACAGCATCTGTTTGCTGAAACACATCACTTGGTATTCCATCAGCTCCTGGAGCTTTATTTTTTGCCAAGTCCTTCAGAAGTCTGCACTTCCTACTTTATCACCATCGTATCTTGATCATATGTTGTTTCTTGAAATTTTTTGGTACAATGACTCTGTATTCTCCTTCTGTCTTCTTTTAATGCTTCCTGAATCATTCAATATTCTGCCCACAACATCCTTAAGCATTGCAACTTGCAGCAGAAGCTTAGTGGAAAAGAACTTCCCTCAGTATTGCCTCAAAGAAATATTTCCCTGAAGTTGGTACAGGGTATTTCGACTTATATCCTCCTAAACAAGAGTCAGACAACAGCATGAGAGACCAGTAGCAGTGTGCGGTGCAAGACATCACAGAAGTGACATGTGGACTAAGCTATCCTATCAAGAGGTGGCCCTAGAAGGGAGGGTTTGACCAGGGAGGTGAGAGTGCAAGGAATGGTGATGTAGCAGAGAAAGGGAAGAGTCAAGACACATGTGTTTAGATGGGGGGTGGGGTGGGAGTAGGGCATTCAATGTATTGATTATTTCTGTAAGGGAAGTTTCTTTCATCTGCTCAATAAAATGCATGTCTGTCAGATATTGTTCTAAAACCAAGCATCCAAATTAAGACAGACTAGGAAAAGAAGATTGGCTATCCACTTCTGAAATATAACAGGTCTTCAAAAACCCTGTGTACAGCCGAGAACACTTAGACTAACAGATATGGCAACTGAGGCTGAGCACTCAAATTTGGAAACACAGAGGAGAAACAGCTGTAAGAAGAAACTAGTGAATGGTACATGGAATGTGAGAAGCATGAATATAGGAAAACTAGACATTGTTATGAAAGAAATGAAACACGTAAATATTGACATATTAGATATTAGCGAAATGAGGTGATTGGCATGGGACATATTTAATCAGATGATCATATGATTTACTATGCTGGAGATTAAAAGATGAGAAAAAGTTAAAAAGGCCATTTCTAGATCCATCTGGAAATACAATATTGTGAGTGGCAGAGTCATATCTATACTCATAAAAGGAAGACCTGCTAATACCACTATCATTCAAATTTATGTGTCTACAACTAGAGCCAAAAAGAAGGAAATAGATGATATCTACCAACTTTTGCAGTCAGAAATCAATTGGACATATAACCAAGATGCATACAAATGGTTGACTAGAATGCAAAAGTGGGGAACCAGGAAGAAGGATCTGTAGTTGGAAAATATGAACTTGAGACAGAAATGAGGTTGGGGAAGAATGATAGAATTCAGTACAATAAATGATTTATTCATAGCAAATACCTTTTATAAGAAACATAAACACAGGCTATATACATGGATTTCACCTGATGGTATGCACAGGAATCAGATCGATTACATCTGTGGAAGGAACTGTTGAAGAGATTCAATATCAGCTGTGAAAACTAGGCCAGGTGCTGACTGTAGACCAGACCATCCACTACTCATATGCAAGTTCAAATGAAAGCTAAATAAGGTTAAATCATATCCACAGGAATAAAAATTTGATCTTGAGTCTATCCCCCATGAATTTAAAAACCAACTCAGAAATAGGTTTTGAGGCCTTCCCTGAACACTAATAAACAAAGATCAGATAAGCTGTAGGAAGATACCAATAATACTGTTCATGAAGAATGCAGAAAATCATTACAAAGAAGGAAGAAGAAGACAAGATCAAAATGGATGTCAGAAGAGACTCTGAATATTGCATTCTAGAGCCACGAAACCAAAGCAAAGGGGGGAAAATTCCAGAAGTTAAGGAGCTGAACAGAAGTTTTCAAAGGTCAGCTTGGGAAGACAAGGCAAAATATTATAATGAAATATGCAAGGAGATGGAGTTGGAAAATCAAAACGGTCAAACTCGTTCACATTTCTTAAGTTGAAGGAACATAAAAACTTAGGGAAAATTCTCACCTTTGCCCTCATATTCCTAATTCTACTGACTAACCAACCCTCCCAAGGTAACCACTCAGTGTTCTAATTTTCATACACATTCTTCCAGTGAAGTATGTAAGCAAATGTCAACATAGATGCTTCCCTTTTAAAGGATTCTAAACAAACCCATTATGTTTTTATCCCACCCTTTTACTCTCAAAAATCAACACAAGGAATTCCAGTGAGAAAAACTTAATAGCCTTTTCAGCTTGACAAGCATTTCATGTATCTCCCCTCCTGAATAGAAGACTGCCTACAGATCTTAGTTTCCACCTAAAGTCTATTCCGCACGTTCCCAGAAACCTAGACACCTGTCGCCTGGTCTACAGCAGGTGCAGTGGCCCTATTTGCAGCATAATAATATCCTGAAGGATGCTATTCAGAAGGTGGGTAGTTCAAACCCACCAGCATCTCAGTGCACTAATAGCAATCTATTCCCATAAAGATCGTTGTCATTGTTACTGATAGATATTGCAGAGTTAGTTGATCATAGCAACACTAAGCAGGAGATTTGTACCCTGCTCTGTCCTGTGCCAGTCTCATCATCTTGGATATACTTGAGCCCATTGTTAGTCACTTTGTCAATCCACCTCATTGAGAATATTCCACTCTTTCCCTGATCTTCCACATTTCCAAGCATGATACTTTGTCCGAGAACCAACTCCTCCTAATAGCACACCCAAAATACATGAATTGAAATTTCACCTTCCCTCCTTCTATTTTTGCACCTTGATTTCACTTTCTCCAAAACATTATCTGTTCTTTTTAAATTTTTTTAAAATTCTTTTGTATTGGTTTGCTTACAAAGTTCATATATATCACATTGTATTACATACAATCATTCCAATGCATTATGTTTTATAAAATCAATCACCACTGGTAATGCCCATCATTACCCTGTCTTTTTAGGCCCCTGTTGGATATTTCTAATTTCCTTTACCCCCTCCCAGCACCCACCAAATTGCACAGCCCTGTGATTTCATCCCTACCCACCCTCACACCTCTGCTCCCACCCTTTCACCTGTTGGATCGCTATACACATTTTACTAGTTATCCTTCTATTTTTATAATAATGGTCTTATGCAGAATTTGTCCTTGTGAGACTGAGTTAGTTCACTTAGCATTATGTTTTCCAGTCCCTTCCAAGCTATGTAGTATTTTTCAAAATCTTTGCTCCTGAGTGCTGCATAGTGTTCTGTTGTGTCAATGTAGCACAATTTCTCAATCTATTCCGTTACAGTTGGACATTTGGGCTGTTGCCATGTTGTTGCAATGGTGAGTACTGCTGCTATGAACATTGGTGTACAAATCTCCATTTGTGTTTCAGTTTGAATTTCCATGGGGTATATTCCTAGGGCCAAGCTGTTGCAGAAGATCAAGAAATGCAGCCTTCAGTATGGATTGAATTTCAATGTCAAGAAAACAAAGGTTCTTACCACTGGACCAATAGGCAACATCATGATGGATGGAGAAGAAATTGACACTGTCAACAGCTTCGTCTTACTTAGATCCTTTATACCACAGGAGACACATTGCACTGGGAAAGTCTGCATTTATGAACCTCTCCAAATTATTGAGGAGTAATGATGTCCGTTTGAGGACTAAGGTGTGTCTGATTCAGGCCATGGTCTTTCCGATCACTTGCTGTATTTTGAGAACTGGACAATTAATAAGGATGACAGTTGTTTTTTTTAAACACGCCAATTCTTATTGCTGGAGCTTTATTTTTCCTCCAATGCCTTCAGAGCAGCTTGAACTTTTTTCTTCATTACCATTGGTTCTTGGTCATACGCAACTTCCCGAAATGTTTCTGTATTACCCAATTCTTTTTGGTATAGTAACACTGTGCATTCCTTCTGTCTTCTTTCAATGCTTCCTTAGTCATGCAAGATTTTGCCCACAGCCTCCTTCATTATTGCAACTCAAAGCATGAATTTATTTTTCAGTTCTTTCCATTTGAGAAATGCCAAGCGAGTTCTTCCCTTTTTATTTTCTAACTCAGGCTCTTCTTACGTATCATTCTAATACTTTTTTTTTGGTCTTCTTAAGATGCCCTTTGGAGTCTTCTGTTCCTCTCTCTTACTTTGCCATTTCTTCCTTCTGTTTTAGTTTCTTGACATTCTAGTGCAATTTTCAGAGTCTCTTCTGACATCTGTTTTGGTCTGTTCTTTCTTTCCTATTTGTAAGTACCTTTTGCTTTCTCCTTGGATGACGTTCTTTTTTTTTTAAAGTTTTATTTCATTAATTTTAATGAACACTTTACAGAGACTTTGGGTTTCCATTCATTCATTGTTGCACTATTTTCTCTACCCCTCCCATCCATCGTTCTTCTCTCTTCCCCTCCCCTGAAAGTCTGTTTTAATTGTCCCATTGCCACAGTGCTTTTCAAAACCAGTTCTGATTAATCTCCTTTGTCAATGTGTCCTTTGCCATTCCCTATCACTCCTCCCTGAGATAGACTTCACCCTGATTCATAAGGAAAAGGGGACAACGTATTCTCTTAGCTACTTCCTGCTGAAAAGGGACGCTGTCAGTTTCAGGGTGAAGATCTTCTCTCACTGCTCTTAAAGGCCCCTTTGGCAATAGGAAACACATAGACTGTTGTGGAGATTGATTTCAGAATTTAGATACACTGTTATCAATTGTACTTAGCCATACATGTTCATATCCTTGAAGATGCATCATGGAACTGTTAAGCCTAGCAGACACAAATTTAACTAACAAGTTAAAAGTTCATGAGTCAAAAGTTAAAAGCAATAATATTACAGGTAGAGGTTCTCACAGTGGGACAAATCAAGTTACAGAGGAAAGGCAGTTCTTAAAATAAAAGGCTTATTGACTAGCACTTTGTCTATTATAGTATAAAGGTTAGGAACCACAAGAGGTAGGGGCTCAACTATGTCATTTATTGTTCTTAAGTCCTGTACCAAATTCCATCTATCACTGGGTTGTTTTACAACTCGGAAGTTTGCATGCAAGGCAGAGGTGAAGTAAGGAACTGCTTATGAGGTTTTCCATCAATTCCAACAACTAAGAAATAGTGAGAAGAGGTGGGACCTCAGAAGGCTTTTAGGACCAAATAATAAGCTCTTGAGTCCAGGAGAAAATGAATACACTTACCAGTAATGTTAATGCTCACCCACAGCTCTTCTGGGAGGATCTGAATTGTTGAAGCATCCTCCTTTGTTTCCAGCTGGGAGTTGGAACAAATGGATAGAGAAGATGTCATATATTCACACAATGGAATACTATGCTGCATTGAAAAACAAGGAATTCATGCAATATTATTAAAAATGGGTGACTCTGAAGGACATTATGCTGAGTGAAGTATCCCAGTCACAAAAGGACAAATATTGCATGGTGCCACTGTTGTAAAACAGGACTGACCTTTTGGGGAAAGACTGAGAAAGATGGGTTCAGTAATTTATACTGCACTGAAACAAATGAGGGAGAAAACTGTTTAAAAGTGATATGTGATTAGGTATTTTTGTCATGACAGGAGTCTAGAGTGAAGGCTACATGGTGGAGTGGACCTGGAGAAGGGTTTGTAAAACAATGAAAGAAATTTTCTTTTACTTTTCCAGGAGAGTAGTGTTCTTGGGGGAAGGAGGCGGAGGCTTGGGAGGGGAGAAAAGTGCAACAATGAATGAATGGAAATCCAAAGTCTCTGTAAATTTTTACTGAAATTAATAATAAATTTAAATTTTAAAAAATTTAAGTTAGAGAAAGGAAGGCAATGGATTTATAACTGCTCATTCTAATAACACTATATCATGGCATGGAGGAGGAATAGTGAAACTGTATCCGCATTTACAATATTCTTCTTACCAAATCCATTTATGGAAAATAGGAACTGCATTGGAACATGTATCTCTGGATTGGAAATGATTATATTGTATTTCTAGCCTTAAACTTAACAGATTATATTGTTCAAAATTATTTGTTTTATATTTGTTTAAATTTTCCCCTCTTTTGACAACTGGGATCTAGAGGGAAGAGAAAAGACCAGAGAATGGCCAAAATTATTGAGGCAGCTATTACTGCCAGTTTAGGGCCTGTGTCAGGAAAAGGAAATCTTACTCATAAACAATGCCACCCAAAGGTAATAAAGGAGGTCAGAATTGCTTCCACTGTGGAAAGCTGGGCCACTTCAGTAGACAGTGTCACAGACGAGAGCCACAGATAGGCAAGGGAGTAGAGAGGGAGCTCCCACTCACTTGCTTCAAGTGTGGATCTGAAGGACACATGGCCAAGGGTGGCCCACATCAGGTCCTCGTGGCTGATAGGACTGACAGGATGACGTTCTTGATGTCATCCAGCAACACGTCTGATCTTCCATCTTTAGTGTTCAGTGCCTCAAATCTATTCTTTTGCTTTGTTTTATGGTCTTTTTTTTAAAAAAAAATATTCTTGAGATGGTCTTTAAAGTCAGGTAGAATAAACTCATGGTCGTATTTTGGATTTTGTGGACTTGGTTTCATTTTCTTCAGTTCCAGCTTGAACTTGTGCATGAGTAATTGATGATTTATTCTACAGTCAGCACCTGGCTTGCTCTTGACTGCTGATACACTGACCTTATCCAACTATTCTTTCCACAGATGTAGTCAATTGAATTTCTGTGCAGTTCCTCAGGTGAGGTCCATGTGTATAGTCACTGTGTTTTTTAGAAAAGATATTTGCAACAACAAAAATCACTGATTATACAAAATTAATTTACTCAATCTCCAGCTTCATTTCTGTCACCAAGTCTGTAATTTTCAACTACCTAGCCTTCTTCTTTATTCCCAACTTTTGCATCCTGATCATTATTTTTCATGAATCTTGATTGTATGCATTTTTCATAAATTGCAGATATCAAAAGTTGGTTGTTGTTGTTGTTGTTATGTGCTGTCGAGTCCCTCATAGTGGCCCTGTGCATGATAGCTCTGAATCCTTTCCTATCCTGAGCCAGTCTCACCATCTCTGACACACCTAACCTTAGTACCCCGGGTAGTATGTCAATCCATTTCATCCAAGGTCTTCCTCTCTTATACTCTCCCTCCACACTTTTCCAAGCATGATGACCTTCTTCAAGAACAAGTCCCTCCTGGCAACATGCACAAAGTATGTGAGCTGGAGTTTAAAAATCCTTGCATCCAAGGAAAAACTTGGTATCATCCTCTCCAGGACAGACCTGTTTGTTCTCTTGGTTCGACACTCTTCTCCAAAATCACAACCAAAAGGCATCAATCTTTCTTCTGTCATCCTTAGTCACTATCCAGCTCTCTGATGTGAACAAGTAATTGCAAAGATCATGGCCTGGGTTAGGTGCACTTTAGTCTCTAGACTGACATTGTTGCTCTGGAGAGGTTCAATAAGTTGGTAGAAACCCTCCATTTCCTCATCTTTGGCTGTTGCTGTTGGCACATATATTTTTAACAATAGTTGCATTTATTGTCTTCCTTGAATATATTTAGACAGTATCATATCTGATAGACCTTGAGATGGCCTTTCTTACTATGAATGCAACAACAGCATTTTTCCTTAACTTTTCATTCCCAGCATAGTAGATGATACGATTGTCTGATCCAAAGTGGCAAATACCAGTCCATTTCAGCTCGCTAATGCCTAGAATGTCTATCCTTTTGCGTTCTGTTTCACTCTTGAGACATCCAGTTTTCCTAGATTCATGCTTCATACATTTCACATTCCAATTATTAAAGGATGGTTATAGCTGTTTCTTCTTATATATCAGTGTTTTCCAACCTGAAGGATCTACCTGCAGTGTTACACCTAACAGTGTAATGAATATCAGAACATAGAAAATCCTAGGGGGCAATTCTACTCTGTCATATGGAAGCACTTAGGCATTTAAAATGACTGTATAGCGTCAGACCACAGCAGCATGGCCAAGGCATGCTGACTGAGTATTCATAGGTCTCGGGTTAGTTAGGGCCAAGCAGTAGCCCTTGAGGAAAGGCTCCAGGCACATGTCCTGGCTTTTCTGGCGGCGGCTGCAATGCCCCAGGCCCTTTCACTTCCCCAAACCCTCACCATCCTGGTCTTGCCTGGTGCCCCAGACACAAGAGCATCTCAGAATGGCAGCAGTCAGGAGAGAGGTGGAAGTGGGTTTCTGCAGAGGGAGTTGGACACCTGGACTCCTCATTTAGGCTTTCTCTCCCACCCTTCCTTGGAGATGCTTTTGAGTTTTCTCTGGTGCTGCCCAGAGAGGAAATAGGCTTGCCGTGCCAAAGCGTGATTTCCTCCAATGCTTTAAAAAGAGCGCAGGCTGCCGCTGCTGGAACAGGAGCTTTTCGAGGTGGATTCAGTGTCACTCACCGCCTGGGGCCCAAGAAGCAGCTCTGCACGTTCCTGCCTAAACACCATCTGCACAGAAGCTTTCTAGAGAAGTCGGCTTCCGTGAAGCACAGCTCATCATCCTATCTGAGTAACTTGTGTGTATGCACATGGTTGAGGTTGTCAGGAGCCTGGGCAGTTTATCACAGGTTGGTGAGTAGCCAAGCCAGGAACTGAAAGAAGTATTGGAACAAATACTTAGGCAGAGCCTGTGGGTCAGTTCCAACTCGATGGCACTCAACAACAACACTGGAACAAACGCAATGTGATCACAGATGTGAACCATTTTAATCCATCCTCGGGACCACACCATCAACTGAACAGTGTTGGTCTGGATTTATGGATGAAGAAATGGAGTCTCTTGGCTAGAGATGATGCTGGTACTCACCCCCAGACCTGTTTAGTCTCTGGGCTTCATTGCATAACATCTTTTAGAGCGAAACTCAGTCCTTTACGTGAATATCTTAAAGCTGTTTACGTGGAATTCTTCACATCATGCACTTTGACCCTTCACTTCAGAAACAGCCTATACACTTTGTCAGTTCTGAGCAGCCCTTCTCCTCCATCAGCATACATTTTTGTCTCCTTGCTTCCATTTTTGTCTAACTGGCATTCATTGTCTCCGTCATAACAATGCGCAAACACCCTGTAGTTCTTATGAACCTGATTCATGGTCCAAGGAACAATCAGGCTGAAACAATGCCTCCTCTAAATAGTGCCCAAGAGCGTGTTAAGTTGGGCTGTTCAACAGATATGGTTGTCATCACAGTTGTGGTGCTGGATAAGAGGAAAACAAACAGGTTCATCCTGGAAAGGGGGAAGCCAGGCTGCTTCTTGAATGTAAGGATTCTGAAGCTTTGTCTGACATACTCTGGACATGAAACAAGGAGTGACCGGTCCTTGGAGAGGGACATCATGCTTGGGAGGGTAGAGGGACAGTGTAGGAGAGGAAGACCCTCTTTGAGCTGGATTGATTCAGTGCCTGGGGTAATGGGGCTTGGTGTGTCAGAGACAATAAGATTGGCTTTGAATAGAGTGGGGTTTAGAGCTCTTATGCATAGGGTTGTTTGGAGTTGCAAGTGACTCGATGGCACATAACAACAATACAACAAAGGTAAAGTGAGGATATGGGCATGGTCAGAGATGGGGAAAGGTGACATAATCAATGGTTTGTATGTAGATCCCATGTGTAATAGTAGAGTTCACAGTTCAAGTGCCAGAAGGCATGAACTAAAAATTGAGATGACAAGCAGAGGGCAGGCTGCTTGAAATGTGTGGAAGGGTGAGATAACTAATGAGGTAGAGGGCTGGGATCTGACTAGGAAAGTAGGTAGCTGAGGTAAAATGAAGGATTAGTTTACAGAGCAGAGGAAGTCGTCTCCATGGCTACCGAAAGCCTTGGGAACAGTGGCAGAAGTGGTGGAGGTTTAGTGACAGCCTGCAGAGAGGTAAAATCGACACAGAGTGGTGGTGGTGGTGGGTGATCTGGTGGGGGACAGGACAGCAACAATGAGAGGTGCCATGTGTGGTGGTGAAGGAACCTGCCAACAGGACTTCCTATTCAGGAAGCTTTTAGGAAGGAAGAACGAAGAGAGATATCTGTAAGCTGTAGTGAGGAGCCAGGGCACCCACTTCAGTGCCAGGCTGAGGTGTGAGGAGTGTAGTGTAAAGCCCAACTGATTAGGGGTGATTACCCCAGACCAAGAAGCTGTTGTCCAAACAGAGCAAGGGAACACGGCATAGTTCAAAATAAAGAAAACAGTGTGTCAGAGAAGGATCCTTTATGCACACCTTTTAAATCTATATGCTGAACAAATCATTTGGGAGTCTGGACTTTTTAAGGAGAAATGACATCAAAACTGGAGGAAACTCATTAATAACCTGTGTGGTACAGATGTCACAACTTTGTTCGCTGAAACTGAGGAAGACTTGAAGTGTTTGCTGCAAAAGTTCAAAGACTGTAGCCTTCAATGTAGATTGTATCTCAATATCAAGAAAACAAAGATCCTTACCACCAGGTCAACAGGCAGCATCATGATAGATGGACAAAATATTGAGGTTGCTAACAATTTAATCTTGTTTGGATACACAATCAATACCATTGGCACCAGCAGTCAGGGAAATCAAAAGATGGGTTGCTTTAGGAAAGTCTGCTTTGAGGAACCTCTCCAGAGTGTTAAAGAGCAGTGATGTCAGTCTAGAGACTGTGATGCACCTGATTCAGGCCACAATCTTCTCAATTACTTGCATCTGAGAGCTGGACAATGACTAAAAATGACAAAAGAAAAATTGAGTCATTAAGTTGTGGTGCTGGAAAAGAGTCTTGAACATACCACAAACCACCAAGAGAATAAACAAATCTGTCCCAGAGAGGATGAAAGATTACACGTTGGAGACAAGGATTATGAAGCTCCATCTCATATTCTTTGATGTTTCCAGGAGTGACCAGTTCTTTTTTTTAATAATATTTTTTATTATTACTATTAATTTTAATGAAAATTAACAGAGACTTTGGATTCCCATTCATTGTTACACTTTTCTCCCTGCCCACCCCTCCCCCCAAGTTTGCTCTTCTTTTTGAAAAGTAAAATTCTTTCATTGTTATACAATCTCTCCCCACCCCCACCCTCCAATTCACTCCACGATACAGCCTTAATTCTGGACTCCTATCATGACAATAGTACCTAATCACATATCCCTTTGAAACAGTTTTCTCCCTCATCTGTTTCAATGCAGTATACATTATTTATCCCATCTTTCTCAGTCTCTCTCCAACCCCAATGTCAGTCCCATTTTACAACAGTGGCACTATGCAGAATTTTTCCTTTTGTGACTGAGATATATCACTCACCGTAATGTCCTCCAGGGTCACCCATTTGAATAATATTGCATGAGTTCGTTGGGGTTTTGTTTTGTTTTGTTTTTTTCCTTGTTTTTCAATGCAGCGTAGTATTCCATTGTGTGAATATACCACAGCTTCTCTATCCTTTCATTTGTTTATGGGCACTTGAGTTGTTTCCAACTCTTTGCTGTTGTGAACAGAAGACCACAGATGAGATGTATTGACACCGTAACTGGGGCAATGGGATTAGGTGCATCGGAGATGGTGGGTTTGGCTCAGAACAGGGCAAAGGCCAATGTCTACAGCCATATCATGCTGAATGTGCCAGATCTTAGATTAGGGCAATGTTCAGAACCATTGTTCATAGGGTAGATGTGAGTCATAGTCAACTTGATGGCACATAGAAAAACAACAACAAAGGCATGGACATCAACAATTGGCTCAAGTGTATTAGAGATGGTAAGGATGGCACAGGATAGGGCAAGATTCAGGTCTGTTGTTCATAGGGTCACTATGCATCATAGTTGATGCACTGTCACCTAACAGCAACAACAAAAGGCATGGGAGTGAAGGGAGTGCTTTTAGAAGAAGGTTCTTCCTGGAAGAAGAGCCTGTGATCACCCTTGGGATCTCGGGGGCCCCAGGGAAGGCCTTGGTGAGATGGGGTGAGGTGAGACGAGGCCAGGAAAAGAAGGGACAGAGCTGGATGGGAATTTTCATTCTTAGGAAGAAAGATAATCTTTCTTTCTGGTGTTTGGAGGCCAGGGGTGGGAAGGAGCATGGATTACAATAACAGGATCACAAGGGATAGTGAAATCAGTCCCTGTGACCTCAGGCAGATGGTAGGGAAGCAACTTCATGTTGAATGTGAGGGAATGGAGGGATCTAGGGCAGTGGAGACACTTCTGCCAAGAGAACTGAAAAGACCTGAGGAAGTGGTCATCTCTCCAAAGCATCAGGGAACCCTAGAGGCCTGGACTGGGCAACCTATCTGACTTAGAACTCACCTGGTGCTAAGCAATGCCTGACTGCATTAACCATTTTAAACTTCACAAGACTGCTATATGGCAGATGCTATTATCTTCACTGAGTGGAGGAACGGAAGCACAGAGAAGTTAAATAATTTGCACAAATAAATAATCTGCCCAGACAGCTCAGGTTTGAATAGAGGCAATTGGCCTCAGAACTCATTCCATATTCTTCAAACGCTGATTGGGTGCTGTCTGGACATCCATCCTCTTAGACCTTTTTTATAATCATCATCATCATAATAATTTAGGATAATAAAATTATCATTTATTATAATGAATAATAAAGGTATAATTTTAATAATAGGAGCTGCCATTCAGTCTCTTCTCTTCGGACCTGGGTGGTTGGCGTTGCTAGGTGCTTCTTGAGTTGATTCCATCTCCCAGAAACCCCATGTGACACAAGATTTTCTAGGCAGCAATCTTTCTAGGCTTTAGTTCAAGGCTGTAATTTTTCTGGGCTATAATTTAGTGCCTTTGAGTTGGGGTTTTAGAGAAAAGTACTGAAAGGAATGCAAAAATCCAACAACAGTCTTTCTTCAAGGACGTACAACCAGTATGCTCCTCAGAGGCAAGGATGATGTACTTTGGACATTTATAGAGAGGGGCTGGTATTTGGAAATATTATATATATGGCATGTTCAACGCTCTTCTCCAGCACCACAACTCAGAGACATTGATCTTTCTTCTATCATCCTTAGATACTGTCCAATTCTCGGAAGCATAGCAAGTAATTGAGAAGACCATCTCCAGACTGACATCATTGTTCTTCAGTACTCTAGAGCGGTCCCTGACAGCAAGCAGAATTTCCCAGTGCAATTCGTCTTTTGATTTCCTGACTGCGGGTGCCAAGAGTGTTGATTGTGGAACCAAGCAAGCTGAAGTTATCAACAACCTCAATTTCTTTTCTGTCCATCATGAAGCTGCTGATTGCCCAGTGGTGAGAATCTTTGCTTTCTTGATGTTGAGCTTCAATCCACATTGAAGGCCGCAGTCCTTGACCTTCTGCAGCAAACGCCTCATGTCCTCCTCTTCAGATTCAGCAAGCAAGATTCTGTCATTTGTATATCACAGGTTATTCTGATGCCACATTCCTTCTCATAGAGCCCAGTCTCCTGAATGTTCTGCATATAAGTTGAAAAGGTATGGAGATAAGATGGATCTTTGACACACACCTTTCCTGACTGATCCATGCAGTGTTTCCTTGCTCTGTTCTAACTACTGCTTCCTGATCCAAGTGTAAACAAAGCAGACTAATTTTATTTCTAGTAACTCAGACTCTGCTTTATAACATTAATTATAATAGCCACAATGTAACTGTACTCTTCCCACTTCTTTTCTGTGATTCTTATCTCTACTAATCCTACCCTCCCCTATCCTATCTAGAGAGCTCTGGTGGTTTAGTGGTAAGAAATTGCACTGTCAATGCAAAGTTAAGTGGTTTGTATCCACCAGTTGCTCTGTGGGAGAAAGACAGGTAATCTTCTCCCATGCAATTTACTGCCTCTGAAAACCTGCTGCAGGGTCAGATATAGGCTAATTCTGATTCACTGGTGCATAATAAACCTTTTTTTACTCTCTGCTTTGGACTAATGCTCCTCTTCTGATCTTCTATGAGTGCTTGGTTATTTTAAGGAGTGATTATCTGCCTGATGTTACTGCTAGGTCTTTGGCTTAACCTTAAGCCACAAAGGTGAGTTTTGTTCCAGGTTTGAAAGCTGACTTAGACCATAGCCTTGGGGGTTCCACTGGTGTCTACTGAACAAGTAAGCCTGTCCATTTTTATATTTTGGAGTTTTGTTCCACATTGTCCCCAACTCTAGCACCTTCCATTGTAATTCTATTCCGAGTGGTTAGCAGTGGTAAAGTGGGCAGCTCCTGGTTCTTTTTTTTTTTTTCAATATCTTGGAAGCTGGGTTTTGTGTGGTCTGTTAGTCCTTTGTACTTATAGAAATAACTCTGCTTATATTTTCCCTTCCTTTTTCCCCAGAGGGAGAGATTACAGTTGCTCCTTAGATGACTGATTGCCAACTTTTAAGACCCCAGTTTTTACTCATCAAAGTAGGATGTACAACATTGCTTTTGCCATCAAAGTAAAAGGGCTGATACTATGTTTTACATTTTAAAATTTTTATCTTGGTTTGCATAGAAAATTGATATACATTTGTGTATCATTCATGTATATTGCATTTCACACATTCCCACATTTACATTGTTTCAAACAATCACATACATTGTGTTTTGTAAAATTAAACATTTTATTTCTTAATTGAGTTCACCTAGAGGTGACTCAGAAGAAAGGTCTCAAAATCTAATATTTTTAAAAAAACATTAGTCCTGATTTTTTTTTAAAGTAGATTTTAAAAAAAATTAAAAGTAGAATTCTAGACCTTTCTTCTGTGGCACCTTCGGTGATTTTTAAAAATCATTATAAATATTATTTAAAATGTCCGGTTTTCTGCTCAAGCTAAGGAGACAATACACATGCTTCTCTCCAAGATGGACAGGGTTAAGTGCCATAAAATGAAATAGAGATGAGATTTTATTCTGGGTTTGGCCGGAAAGATGGGGCACCTGGAAATCTAGGCAGGAGTGTGAGTTTGTTTAAATAAACTCACGGGGAACAGGAACGAGGGCAGTTGTACTCAAGTTCCAGTGGTGTTGAGCAGTGTATCGGCCTCCAACAAGTTTTTCTGGTTAAAAGCAGGTGCCTGAAAATGCAAAGCGTTCCAAAAGAGCCCTGACAACATCTGGTAAATGTCAAGGGTCTGATGTTACCAATTACAGGCTTTTTAAGCCTTCATCATCTTCCCCTGTGACCTGTTCCGATGTTAAAGTAGCTGCGCTTAACACCATTGTGTGCCAGCAGGAGACAGAAAATGCCTGTTATTTTTAGCCAGCCCTCTTATAAACGGTAGATGCTTTTTGGACTCCCTGGTAGACTTCCTCTCAGCACCCGGGAAGCCAAATGTATTTAAATTGCCATCCTTGTCTGTCATCTCAAATGATGGGATGGACTTTTCAGATTCTCAAACTGTGAGGCTGGGGGTAGTACAGAAAGCCCTCAGGTGGCATTCAACTGGGGTGGACTGAAAGCATCCTCCCCCCCACCCCTGCCCCGACCCCAAAGCTAGGCAAAGATCAGCTTCACTTAGCTGGTGATAAAGACATCATTTAATTTATTAAGCATTGAGATTTCTCCCACTTATTTTCAATAAAATATTCTCAGGGAAACCATTAAATCCAACTATTTCCGTATCAGCTGGTAGAAATGGTTTTAAAGTAAGAGATACTGATTGCACATACAGGTGGTTCTGACCCATGGCGTATGGGTCCATGCGTTAGAAATATCAAGGAAAGAAACTCTTCTAGAGGATTGACAGGGAACATGACCCTACCGTGTGGTCGCTATTATGTGTCAAGTCAGGACGACTCATAACTGACCCTCCTGCAGGTCTTCAGAGGCTGAAAAGGACATGGGAGGAGACTGTCCATCTTTCTTCCTCAGGGTAGCTTGTGGATTAGAACTGCTTGCTTGTGGGTTGACAGAGCAACTCCTTGCCACTAGGCCACCAGAGCAGTGTATGACTATACTATACTATACTATACTATACTATACTATACTATACTATACTATACTATACCTTAGTGGAATAAAGCCCCTGACTCTGTCCATGATATTGTTACTCTGTTAGGTCATCCTGCCATTCATTGGCTTTTATTCTTCTATATCAATTCCAGAATTAACAAAACATCACAAAATAAAGTTGACATTTTCGCTGGAAATACATTAAATCTACAGATCATTTTAGGGCAAATCTAAATCCTTAAAATATCTAATCTTTTTATCTGTGAACTTAATTTATATTTGTTGTTGTTATGTGCCATCAAAGTGGAACCAACCCACAGCTGATCCTCCAGTAGGTTTTCAGAGGCTGTAAATCACATGGGAAGAGACTTCCCATTGTCCTGTGGAACAGCTGGTGGGAACACAGTGTGCTTTGGGGATTGCAGTGCTCACTAACCAGAGCTCCCTTATATATAATTAGATCTTTATTAAAGAACCCTAGTGACTCTGTGTGCTTAACAACTAAAAAAAATTTAGCACTTCAATACCACTAACTGCTCTAAAGGAGAAAGATGAGGCTGTCTGCTAAATGTAAAGATTTACACCCTTGAAAACTCTTTGGGGCAGGTCTACCCTGCTCTGGCCTATTTATTGAGTGACTATAAATCAGACTTGACTTGCTGGCAATGGGTTGGGGTTCTTTACAAACACTTTTATGAACTTTTATAGTTTTTCTAAGTTGAAGACTATGAGGTTGATTGGTACTGTAAGGAGCTCTGATGGTTTAGTGGCAATGCCAGTCCAAAGGCACATGTTCAAATCCACCAGCTGCTCCATGGGAGGAATTTGAAAACCCACTGGAGGGTCATCTATGAGGTAATTCTGACTCAGAGGTACAACAACATTGATACTAAGGACTGATTCTTTCCACTGATCTTTGATTTTCTTCATTCTTCTTTGCCCCAGACAGGAAGAGACAAATAGTTGTATCTTAGACATCTGTTTGCAAGATTTCCATTCTCCAGTTGCTGCTAAATTTATAGAATATCTTTTTTTAATCACATTTTTACTATTTTTTAATCTTTTATTAAAAAATATTACTTTGTTGATTTGTTTACTAAGTTCATATACATTTATCCCCATTTATTGTTTTCTAAAATTACTCACCATTGGATTATGCCCATCATAACCCACTTTTCAGGTCCCGCAGGATCGTCTCCATTTCCCTCCACCTACAAAATTGTGCAACCCTGTGATGTCCACGCCCCCCCCCCATCCTCACTCACCCCTCTGTTCCCACTCCTTCCTTCCTTGGATCTCCTTACATATTTTAAATCTACCCATACATAGTTTGATGGGCATTTGAATTCTTTCCACTTGTTGACTATTATTAATAGTGCTAGTATCAACATTCTTGTCCAAGTTTTTATGTGATTTTTCCTAAAGAGTAGAATTCTGTGGTGTCATCCTCCCGATGCCATGGACTGCTTTCTGTACTAGACCATGTGGAATTCTTAATAATGTTTCTCAATTTTAATCAAAGACCAACTGGTTATACTAGGAGGCAAGGAGTTTGAATCTCCATCACAAATACTTTGGGCACATGGCAAAGAGGGACCAGTCTTTGGAGAAGGACATCATGCTTTGAAGGGTGGAGGGACAGTACAGGAGTGAAAGACGCTGGATGAGATGGATTGACTCAGTGACTGGGGTCATGGGGGGTAGGTGTGTTAGAGTCAGTGAGACTGGCTCAGGATAGGATTCAGTTTGAAGGCAACTCAATGGCAAATAACAACAACAACAACAGTTAATTATATTTATAGTTTGCTTAAGTGTGATATTTCCTTAGGAACCCTGGCTATATCCAATGGTTAAGTGCTCAACTGCTAACTGAAAAGTTGGTGGTTCAAATACTAGTAACAATAGTGTTTTGTAAGATCATTCTACCTTGAGTTGCAACATTATAATAACTCAGCAGAGCCTTCATTAATGTTTTCCCCTTTAATTATTGCTTTATTTTCAAGAAAGTTATTAATACAAGTTCACAAACACTAATTGGCACAGCCTTCTAGCTAAAAGACCAGAAAATTTGACAAAATCATCAAACATAAAAACAGTAGACGGAAATCAATGTGTGCTCATAGTATGTGCACATGAAACCACAGAATTCAAAGTATTCTTGAAATTGATAGCGACAGCTCTACCTGAAGCACATTAGTGGATTCAAAATGCAAACTAGCGTAGAGTTTAATTTTGAAGGTATATGGATACAGGTAAACTAGCTTAATTAAATGCAAGGGTATTTTTATTTTTAAAAAATATCAGATTTCTGCTGAAATATTACACAAAAATTGTATAGAGTAATTTTTACTATCACTTCTTCTCAGTGTCCCCCAAGTGTAGTCCACACTCCCATGCCCCTATATTCTCCCTTGAAACATGATGCCACTAGAATTGTTAAATCATATGGTAACTCTTATGTTTAACATCTTGAGAAACTGTCAAAACTGTTTCCACTTAGTGACAGAAATAAGGCCAGTGATCACATGACAGAATTTTGTACAATCAATGACATGTTCATTGCAAAGAACTTTATTTTAAAAGGAGGAATGACAATTATGCAACTTCGCCTGATGGAATTCACAAAAATCAAATTGACTATATCTGTGGAAAGAGAATGTGGAAAAGATTATCATCAGTCAGAACAAAACCAGGGCCAACTGTGAAACAGATCATCAATGACTCATAGAAACTGAATCTGCTGAAAATTTTTAAAAGTTCACAAGAGCCAAAGTAGGACCTTTGGAGTATACCACTTGAATTTAAAAATAATCTCTAGATTTGATGCACTGAACACTAATGACCAAAAGAATTGTGGGATGCCATCAAGGATATCACACATGAAGAAAACAAAAGATCATCAAAGGAGAAAAAAAAATCAAAAGGAATATTAGAAGAGACTCCAAAACTTGTTCTTCAATGTTTAAAAGTAAAATTAAAGGGAATTATTCCAAAAATTTAAAAGAACAGAACAGCTAAAGAAGCCAAAGCAAAGTATTATAATACAATGTGCAAAGAGTTGGAATTAGAAAACAAAGAGTGAAGAACAGGCTTGGCATTTCTCAAGCTGAAAGAACGGAAGAACAAATCCAAACCTCATGTTGGAACTACTGAGGGTTTTGATAGGCAAAACGGAATGATGCAGATGAAGATGGAAGGAACACACAGAGTCACTGTACTCCAAAGAACAACTGGCTAAAATGGAACCATTTCAGGAAGTAGTTACATGATAGAGATCATGGTGATGAAGAAGTTCAAGGTGCACTGAAGGCAAAAAAATTATTTCCCGGGAATTGATGGAATAGCAATTGACATGTTTCAAAGAACACACAGCCCTGGACCTGCTCACTAGCCCATGCCAGGAAATTTGGAAGACCGCTAGATGGTCAACCAACTGGAGGAGAACCATATTTGCTCCCATATCAAAGGTGTTGGAACAGAACGTGGAAGTTATGCAGCAATATTAGCAATATTACATAAAAGTAAAATCTTGCAGAAGATATTAAAATAAGTTGAAGCAGTTCATTGGTAAGATAAATTCCAGAAATTCCAGCTAGATTCAGAAAAGGTCCTGGAATGAGGTATTATCATTGCTGGTGTCCGATGAATCTTGGCTAAAACCAGGAATTACTAGCAATGTTTACTTGTGGTTTTTTTGTGATGTACAGACATTTGACTGTATGGATCACAATAAATTATGGATGATTTGAGAATGAGAATTCTAGAATAGTTAATTGTGCTCATGAAGAACCTTTACATAAGACCAAGTAGTTATTTGAATAAAAGGAGATACTGCATGGTTTAAAATCAGGAAAGGAATATGCCATGGTTATATCTTTCACCTGATCGAACTATATGAAACTGAACTATACAAACGTGTCATCAAGGTTAGAGGAAGACTCAACAACAACATGTTTTATTTTAATGAAGAGGACTTGTAACACTTACTGAAAGAGATTTTTTTAAAAATACCCACAACAAAAATCAACACACCAAGAACAAACCAAAGCTATGTAATTCTTCAATACGGATTATATTTCAACATCAAGTAAACAAAATCCTCAACACTAGATTACTAGGCAAAATCATGATGGAACGAGAAAAGACTGAAGATGTCAGTGACTCCATTTTATTTGAATTCACAATTAACACCCATGCTAGCACCAGTCAAGAAATAAGATGTTGCACTGAGGAATGAGTCCCTCATTAAAGTATTAAAGAGCAAGAAAGCCAATTTAAAGCCTAAAATGTGTAAGCAGTGTAATTCAACTGCTTTGTATGCATATGGAAGTGGAATAAGGAAGACTAAGAATTGTGATTGGCAGGCAGTATTGGATATACCATGGACTTCCAAAAGAACGAATACCAGATGTGCAGATAGGCTGTTCCGTAGCGGCAAGAATGATAAGACTTCATCTCACATACTTTGAGCCTGTTATTAGGAGGCACCAGTCCTTGGAAAAAACATGCTTGGAAAGGAGAGGAAGGCCCTCAACAAAATGGACTGACGTTCACTGTAGCAATGAACTTTAAGCAAAAGGAGATTGTGAGAGGGACACAGGACAGTGCAGAGTTCAGATCTGTTGGTCATAGGATTCTCATTTTTACTATATTGAATCTTCTTATCCATGAATAGAGAACCTTTTTTTCCATTTATTTAGGCCTCTTATTGTTTCTTGCAGTAGTGTTTTGTAGTTTATACAAGTCTTTATAAAGACTTTTTGCCTCTAGTTTATTCCCAACTATCTCAATTTTGTGTTTGGCTATTGTAAATGGTATTTTCTTAGTCTCCTTCTCTGTGTGTTGTTACTGTAGAGGAATCCCATTGATTTTTGTATACTGATAGTGCATCCTGCTTTGGTCTACTAGCTTGAACAGGTTTTTTTGTGGGTTTTTTTTTTGGTGAGTCCTTGGGGTTTTCTGTGTAACTATCATATAATCTGCATATAGTGACAGTTTTACCGCTCCTTTGCTGCTCTGGATGCCTAGTATTTCCTTCTTTTGTTGTACTGCTCTAGCAGGTACTTCCAATATTGAATAGCAGTGGTGAAAATGGGCATCCTTGTGTAGGCCCTGTCCACGAGGGAAAGGCTTTTCATCTTTATTGAGAATGATGTTGGCTCTTGATTTTGTGTAAATACCTTTCACAATGTTGAAGAAATTTTCTTCTATTCCTATTTTGTTCAGTGTTTTAATCAGGAAAGGGTGCTAGATTTTTTTATTGAATGCCTTTTCTGTGTCAATTGATAGGATCACGTGGTTCTTGCTCTTTGTTTTGTTAAAGTGATTATACTGTTTTGCTTCTGATGAGCCATCTTTGGATACCTGTTATGAATTCCACTTGGTCTTGATTATTTTCAAAATAAACTGTTGGATTCTATTGGCAGGATTTTGTTGAGGATTTTTAAATTTATGCTCATGAGGGATGTAAGTCTGTAGTTTTCTTTTTTTGGTAATAGGGTTATGCTTGCTTCACAGAATCAGAGTGTGTTCTTTCATATTCTATTTCTTAAAAACATTTCAAGTAGAATTGGTGATAGTTCTTCTCTGAATGCTTGGTAGAATTCTGTCATGAAGCCATGTGGGCCAAGACTCTTTTTTTTGGGGGGGGGGGAGGCAAGTCTTTTTATGACCTGCTCCATTTTTTGTGATAAGTCTGTTCAAGTGTTCTATACATATGTCCGTGTCTATTTGGGCAGGGTGTAAGTTTCAAGAAATATGCCCATCTCCTCTATGTTTTCAAATTTATCAGAGTATGTGGTGGTGTTTGTTATGTGCCATCGAGTGGCTTGCAACTCATAGCGACCCTATGTACAACAGTGCTGAGTCCTGCTCTATCTTGTGCCAATCTTACTGTCTCTGATACCCCTACCTTCATTATCCCAGTCATTGAGTCAATCCAACTCATGCAGGGTCTTCCTCTCTTTCACTGTCCTTCCACCTTTCCAAGCATGATGTCTCTCTCCAAGGACTGGTTCCTCCTTGCAATATGCCCAAAGTATGTCCGATGGAGCTTCAAAATCCTTGCCTCTGATGGGGAACCTGCTTATTCTCTTAGCAGTCCATGGTATATTCAATACTCCCCGCTAGCACCGCAAGGTAATTTTCCTTGGTGGGCCAGTGTGAAATGAGATCAACTTGGACCTGGCTCCTGCACTCTATCCGGAGTGAGATGGCGGGGGCAGAGCCCCAACCTCCCATGCAGCTGCCCTCTCAGATCTCCAGTAGTCTGATGGGAAATCTCTCCCGCCCGCGCCCACCTCTTCTAGAACTGGTTAATAGTGCTTGTGCACAGGCAGGGCAAGATCACCTTCTTCTTGCTTCTTGCCGTCGAGTCAAATAGAATTCCTAGTGACCCCATGAACAACAAATCTGAACCCTGTCCTATATCGTGTGTCCTCCGCACACTTCCAGACACACTAGAACCCACTGCAGCAGTCACCATGTAAATCCACCTCATTGAGGCAGTGCAGTCTTGTGCGTGCAGTTTTACTTTTAATAATGCATTGTAATTGTTAATGACCATTTCACTCTGAATTCCTTTAGAGCTGGGCCACATTTCACCTCAGTGTTTTTAACCTAGCTCATACCACATCCTCAAAACATCTTCCCAATTAAATTATTCACCTACTTTTGAGAGGAAATAAGAATGAAGTCCACAACAACTCTGTTCTCTTAAGAGTACTTTATGCCTTCTCAGGTGGCACTGAAATTGTGACATCCTTTTCCCATTATTTGCAATGCCTAAGAATTAATTCTAACACTTATTTACTAAACACATTCTCACACAGATAAAAGCCCTTCAATATCTGCAACTGAAGAAAGTAGGTATATCAACAACCCAATTAGCTGTCATTAAAACCAGTAAGTGACACAGGATAACAGAGTGCTATCAGAGGGAAAATCTGCCTTGACCTGAGACTATCTGGCACCATATTCACTCACATCTTCTTTATCAGTAATTAATGTCTCAAATTCAATACTAAAGAACTTTAAAAGTAGGAAGCAGTAATTTAAAAAGGGGTTTAGGGATTTTTCTTTTTAAAGACAACCAAATAATTTTCTAAAATCAATCACATAGGTCTACTGAATTATTTGACAGATAACACTACATTACATATAAAAACCCAATGCTACTTCTAAAATAAAAAAATAATAGATTATCTCAAGATTAAACTCAAATGGAACAGAATAGCATTTAGACAGCAGAATTTTAATTCTAGGCCCTTCCTCCTCTTATTGTCGTATTTTTATGTAACTAGTATATACATTGTACTCATGGACCTTACCTGTTTTGCAACCACACAACTCTTGCTATATTCTTCTATACTTGATGTATATCTTATGTGTACACATTACTTGAGTCATCACATACAAAAATATAGTACAGCCATGCCAATCTTCAATAGATAAAATCATTTCAAAGCTCAGATATGAGGTTTAAAAAAATATGCCCTAGTATAAAATGCAATCTGTAAACTTATCACTTTATGTAACACTGGTTAGAAAGCTGCTATCAGAACCAGATGAAAGGGAGATAGAGGACACTGTGGTAAAAGAGGAACATGTCCTTGGAAAAGCAAATAGGAGTTTCCCCACCTAGTAGCTATGTAACCTAAATCTGGAGTTGTCTCATTCATGAATGGTTAGGATTCCACATGACTCATAAAATATCCAGCCAGCAGGCACTCAAAATTTACTAAAGAATATAGATGCTACGGAAAACCAGGGTTCTGAAACAGAAATTGAATGATTCTCAGTAATCAGGAGGAATAGGGTTGGGGCTACATAGGCCTTAATGAGAATGTTGTCTGTACCAATGTTCTGTGGTCTAGATTCTACAGCCATTTTCTTCCTCCAGAGTAAGAGAATACATGACCTGGCCTAATTCAGGTATAAACGGAGAGAATACTTGACCCAGTATGATATTCTTAGCAAAATGTTAAAACCTTTTTGGTCAAACAGAATTCATCACCTTCAAGGCATGCAATTTGAGGCACATTTCATCATCTGTCTCATTTTGGTTTCTCATCATTCAAATAACTTAATTTGCAAAAGAAAGTATTATTTCAAAAACTTTAAGATGCAAAACTATTTACTACAGACTAATTTTTTAAAGAGCAATGATGTCAGTATAGAGCCTAAGGTGCACCTGATCCAGGCCACTGTTTTCACAATTGTTTCTTATTCATCAAAGGGCTGAAAAATAATCAAAGATGACAGAAGAGTAATTGATGCTATTGAGTTGTGGTGCTGGAGAGGAGTATTGGACAGACCAGGGACTACCAAGAGAACAAATAGGTCTGTCCTGGAGAGGATGAAACCAAGTTTTTCCTTTGGAGGCATGGATTTTGAAGATCCATTTCATATACTTTTGGTATGTTGCCAGGGGGAATCAGACCCTGGAGAAGGACATCATACTTCGGAGGGAGGCACAAGAGAGGAAGACCCTGATGAGCTAGACTGACACAGTGACTGGGGTAATAAGGGTGGTTTTTCAGAGACCGTGAGATTGGCTCAGGATACAGCAGGTTTAGCGCTACTGTGCATAGGGTCACTATGAGTTGTGGTAGACTTAATGGCACATAACAGCAATAATAACAGCTTCCTCTAAAGTAAGATTCACATTTCATAATGGAAAGAAACAGAGTCACTCTACCTCAGAATCCTTCATAAAGATATGCAACACGGTGGGGAAACGCCATCTTTGTAAACTTGGACTTTGGTGGGAGGTCGGCAAGGACAGTGGAGGGAGTGCCGGGCCAGGGCTTGTGACCCAGCCTTCCCAACCCCCTCTGCCTACAACTGCAGGTACAGACTACAGTTCCCAGAGATCTGTGGGGAAACGCCATCTTTGTAAATTTGGACTTTGGTGGGAGATCAGCAAGGACAGTGGAGGGAGTGCTGGGCCAGGGCTTGTGACCCAGACACCCCACACCCATTTGGGCCCAACAATCATATATGCCACATCTATAAGATTTATCAACCTCCCCTAAAATACTCATGTACCATCGAGGATTAAGTTACGTGGGGAATCAAACTGGTTTCTGGCCTGAGTACATAGGGCCCACTAACTCAAACAACTGGGAGATCCTTAGCATATCCAAAGAGTGGGGAAGCTATTCCAGAAAGGGAACAACAGACTTCCTCCTTCATTATTTAGGTTCCCCTGAGGCCCTCCCCACGTTTATCAGTGTGCGCTTCCTGCCTCCCCACTCACGTTGAGCATTAGAGTGTGCATGCACCCTCTACGCATCTACTCTTGTTCCTGCCCAACCTTCTTCTGGAGCAGTGACATCAAATAAAAAACCAGCTACCACCTCAGACACGAAGAACTCTGCCACACCAATGGCCCATAGAAAGCAGAGTGCTTCACTTGTCCCACTAGCCCAAAGCAAGATATCAACCCCCAAAGAAGACACAGTTGCAATGGATTTCCTGGAGCCAGAAAGCCTGATGGATCTTTCTGATACTGATTTTAAAAGAACAATGATTGAATCTTTTCAATGGATAAAAAAGAAACTTGATGAATTACAGAACAGTGCTAGCAAAGATCAGGAGGAGCTTAAAAAAACAATCCAAAACAACACAGAGAAAACAAATGAAGCATTAGAGGCATTGGAAAAATAAGAAACTGTGATCCAAAATTTGAAATCTAAGGTTTCTGATGCTGTCAACATGATGGAGGGACATACAAATAGAGGTGAAGAGATGGAAAACAGAATCAGTGAAACAGAAGATAGAATTGTCACCACAGATCTGACCGAGAAAAAAGCAGAATCCAAAAAGAAGGAAACAAAAGAAAGCTTGAGAATAATGTGGGATACCATTAAAAGAAATAACATCCGCATCATTGGAATCCCAGAACGGGAAGAAGCAACTAAAGGCACTAAAAAAGTTGTGGAAGAATTAGTAGAGGAAAACTTTCCAAGCATAATGAAGAATGACAGCATATATATCCAAGAAGCTGAGCAAACACCATATAGAATAGACCCTAAAAGGAAAACACCAAGGTACATCATTGTCAAATTTGCTAGAACTAAAGACAAGGAGAGAATACTAAAAGCAACGAGAGAGAAACAAAGAGTGACCTATAAGGGAGAACAGATAAGATTAACTGCTGATTTTTCAACAGAAACCATGCGAGCAAGAAGAGAGTGGAATGGCATATATCGAACACTTAAAGAACACAACTTTCAACCAAGAATACTGTATCCTGCAAAACTGTCCATCAAGTACGAAGGAGAGACTAAAGTATTCCCAGAAATACAGAACCTAAAGGAGTTCGTAAAAACAAAACCAGCCATACAGGAAACACTGAGAGATGTCCTGGAAACAGAGATGCCACAGAAAACAGGCTGGACCAAAGTAACTAGCAACAAAACCAAAAAGAATTGAACAAAATGACAGCAATAAAACCCTACCT
>NW_006399807.1:8553751-8576550 GCF_000299155.1 Elephantulus edwardii | reverse complement strand
TATATGGTGCCACTGTTGTAGAATGAGGCTGACATCGGGGTGGGGGTAAGACTGAGAAAAACTGAATGAAATTTGTTTACAGCACTGAAGTCTATGGGGAGAGAATAGTTTAAAAGTATTATATTTTAGGGCATTATGTTTATCGTAAGAGTACAGAATGAGGGTTGCAGAGTGGATTATATTTGGGGTTGGCGGTGTGGTGGGGGGATGTGCGGGAGGATTGTGTACTAATGAGGGAGTTTTTCTTTTGCTTTTGAAGGAGAGGAGCAAACAGGACAGGGCGCTGGGGGCGAGAGGGGGTGGGCGGGGAGAAGGTTGCAACAATGAATGAATGGAATTCCAAAATCTCTGTAGATGTTCATGGAAATGGAAAAAAAAAAATAAATAAGCAAGCAAGCAAGCAAGCAACACTATTATTGCAGAAGAAGGAAAAAAACCCCTTCTAGCCTCCCAAGAAATATAACTCTGAAAACGCAGGTTTTTTTATATGATGAAAAACTTTAATAGCATTCCCATCACACAGTCAGGAAATAGAATAAGCCCTCAAGAAAGAAACACAAAAATCCAAGTTCTTCTGCAACCACAATTATTTTCTATCTATGGAACAGACATTTTAAAAATTAAGTCATTTTTAAGTCATGTTGATATGATGATCATTGATGTAATCTGTTTAATGACTGTTGTGAGAAGGGAAGTTGGGCTATTTTTCCAGAAATTGAAAAAAATGTACCATCATTAAGATAAGGAAGAGAAAGATTTGTATCCATCCTTTTGGGACATGTAAGCTGACAGTGAAGTCTCACAGCTGGAAAATTTGTGGCTATTAATGGAGGAATTGGAGATACTTTCTAACAATCGAGTAATGCCTCGTCCACGAGCACTGTTGTTTTGGCCAGGAATTTTCACCCCAGATGGGTAGTCACCTAGGATATTGAAAACATAAGAAAAGAAATATTAGCAATTTTATAGTTCCATTACAGAATGATCTTTGAAATGAAGGTATTTCCCTAAAAAAACCATAATAATTTACATTGTGAAGAAGAGAGTAAAGGCAAACAAACTAATTATTCATTATGAATGGTTTCATTTTCGATCACACTAGGATTTATTCAGACCTTGAAATCTTAATTCAAGTTCTTTATTCACCACCTGAAATTGTATGTTATTAGTTTTGAAACTCTGTCATCTCCCAAAAGACATTGTTGTTGTTATGTGCCGTTGAGTTGCTTGTAACTCATAGCAACCCTATGTACAAGAGCCCTAAACCCTGCTCTATGGTGTGCCAACCTCACTGTCTCCGACACACCCACTCCCATGACCCCAAACACGGAATCGGTCCATCTCATCGAGGGTCTTCCTCTCCTGCACTACCCGTCCACTCTCCCAAACATGATGTCCCTCTCCAAGGACTGGTCTCTCCTTGCAACATGTCCAAAGTATGTCAGACGAAGATTCAGAATCCTTGCCTCCAAGGAGCAGCCTGGCTTTACCCTCTCCATGATGAACTTGTTTGTTCTAGCAGTCCATGGTATATTTAGTACTCTTCTCCAACACCAAAGCTCAAAAGCATAAACTCTCCTTCTATCATCCCTAGTAACTGTCCAGCTTTCCAATGCATAGCATGCAACTGCAAAGACTACAGACCGGATCAGGCATACCTTAGTCTCCAGCATGACATTGTTGCTCTCCAGTACTCTGGAGAGGTCCCTTGACAGCAGACTTTCCCAATGCAATTCGTCTCTTGATTTCCTGGCTGCTGGTACCAAAAGTGTTGACTATGGAGCCAAGCAAACGAAAACTGTTAACTATTTCAATCTCAATCTCTTCACCATCCATCCTGATGCTGCCAACTGGCCCAGTGGTGAGAATCTTTGTTTTTCTTGACGTTAAGCTTCAATCCATATTGAAAGGTTGCAGTCCTTGACCTTCTGCAGCAAGCACTTCAGGTCCTCCTCTGCTACAGCAAGCAGGGTTGTGTCATCTGCGTAACGCAGGTTGTTGATGAATCTTCCACCAATCCTGATGCCACATTCCTCCTTGTACAGCCCAGTGTCCTGGATGATCTGTTCTGCACATAGATTGAAAAGGTATGGAGACAGAATACATCCCTGGCAGACACCTTCCCAATTTTGAACCATGCAGTGTCTCCTTGCTCTGTTCTGATGACTACCTGTTGTTTCACATAAGCACAATCAAATATTCTGGGATTCCCATTCTTCTCAGATTCTGGGATTCCCATTCTTCTCAGAGTCAACCACAGCTTGTTGTGGTCCACACAGTCAAAAGCCTTTGCATAGTCAATGAAGCACAGACTGACATTCTTCTGGTATTCTCTGCTTTCTGCCAAGATCTATCTAACATTAGCTATAATATACCTAGCACTACAACCTCTTCTAAATCCAGCCTCCATATCTGGCAGTTCTCTGTTGACATATTGCTCCAATCATTTTTGGATAATTTTCAGCAGAATCTTGCTTGCTTGTGGTATTAATATTGTTTGATAATTTCCACACTCTGTTGGGTCACCTTTGTTTGGAATGGGAACAAATATAGATCTCTTCCAGTCAGTTGGCCAGCTGGCTGTCCTATAGATTTCTTGGCACAACTTAATGAGCAAAACCAGGGCAGCATCTGTTTGTTGAAGCATGTCAATTGGTATGCTGTCAACTCCTGGAGCCTTGTTTTTCTGCCAATTTTTTCAGAGCAACTTTAACTTCCTCCTTCATTACCATAGGCTCTTGCTCATACATCATAGCCATGCCTGACTCAATAGCAAACAACAAGAAGTATTATCACTCCTGAGGTCTTAATAAGCTTTAAGACACTATGTATTCTAACAAATATAAAATGCTTACTAGTATAAGTATATAAAATGGAACAGCCATTATGGAAAGCAGTTTGTTGCTTAAAAGTTGAGAACAGAAATATCATCTGATCCAATCATTCACTACTAGGTATATAGATCAAAGAAATAAGACCTTCAACACAAACTGACATACACTTATGTTTATTGCAGCATTACCTGGAACAGTGAAAACTGGGAACAATCCAAATGTTCATCAATAAACAAATGGGTAAAGAAACTATGATACATCCACATAATGGTGTACAATGCATCACTAAAACAAACAGTGTGTCAAACACTGCACAGTATGTATTAATTTAGAACAATTTATGATGAGTGTCAGTCACAAAAAGCCAATTATCTGCAAAATCACTACTAGAAAAAGCTAAGGAAAGGTTTATACATAGAATCACTCTTGGTGAAATACTGCACATTAAGTATGAATCTAGAACCAATTATGGTGAGGGACTTAAGTCAGTCCCAAAAGGATAATCAGGCTATTAAGCCACTATTAGAAAAAGCTAAGGAAAGAGAGAGAGTAAAATTTAATAGATAAGCTGGGTGTGGTGAAAGGCAATAAACAATAAAAGGCTGATTTGTTGTTGTTGTTATGTGTCGAGATGCCTGTGATCCATAGCGATCCTATGTACAGCAGCTCTGAAGCCTGTCCTGTCCTGAGCCAGTCTCACTGACTCTGACACACCAACCCCCATTGTTCCAATGACTATATCAATCCATGCTGGGTCTTCTGCCCCTGCATTGTCCCTCCACCCTTCCAAGCATGATGTCCTTCTCCAAGGACCAGTCTCTCCTGGCCAAATGCCCAGAGTATGTGAGATGAAGCATCAAAATCCTAGCTTCCATGGAGAAACTTGGTTTCACCCTCTCCAAGACAGACCTATTTGTTTTCTTGACAGTCCAAGATTCAAGACTCTTCTCCAGCACTATAATTCAAAGGCACAGATTATTCTTCTATCATCCTTAGTCACTGTCCAGCTCTCTGATGCACACCATGGCCTGGATTAGGCTCACCTTAGTCTCTAGACTGACATCACTGCTTTTCAGAACTCTGGAGAGGTCCCCGACAGCAGATTTTCCCAATGCATTTCACATTTTGATTTTCTGACTGCTGATGCTAAGAGTGTTGATTGTGGAGCCAGGCACGCTGTAACTGTTAATAACCTCAATCTCATCTCCATCCATCATGGTGCTGCCAATTGGCTCAGTGGTAAGAATCGTTGTTTTCTTGATGTTGAGCTTCAATCCATATTGATGGCTGCAGTCCTTGACCTTCTACAGCAAGTGTTTCAGGTCCTCCTTAGTTTCATCAAGCAAGATTGTGTCACATGCGTAACCTAGGCTGTTGATGAGTCTTCCTCCAATTCTGATGCCACATTCCTCCTCATAAAGCCCAGGTTCCCAAATGATTTGTTCTGCAGAGATTGAAAATTTATGGAGACAGGCTGCATCCCTGATGTACTCCTTTTCCTATTTTGAACCATGCAATTTGTCCCTGCTCTGTTTGGAGGACTGCTTCCTGGTCTAAGTATAGGTTTCACATAAGCGCAATCAAGTGTTCTGGATGCCCATTTTCCTCAAGGTCAGCCACAATTTCTGTGATCCACACATCAAATGCCTTTACATGGTCAATTAAACAGACATTCTTTAGGTACTCTTTGCTTTCTGCCAAGATCCAGATGACACTGTCACAAACTTTTCTAAATCCAGCTTGAATTTCTGCTAGTTCTGTGTCAATGTACTATTCCAGTTGATTTCAGATAATCTTCAGCAGGATTTTGCCAGTGTGTGATATTAGTGATATTGTTCGCTAATGTCCACACTCTGTTGGGTCAGTTGGTTTTTTTGAATGGTAATAAATGTCGATTATCTTCCAGTCAGTTGGACAGGTAGATGTCCTCCAGATTTCTTGGTACAACCTTGTAAGCACATCCAGGCCAGCATCCATTTGTTGAAATATGTCAATTTGTATTCCTTCACTTCCTGGGGCTTTATTTTTTGCCATATCCTTTGCCTGAACTTCTTCCTTCATCATTGCCTTTTGATCATATGTTGTTTCTAGAAATCCTTGTGTCAGCCAATTCTTTTTAGTACAATAACTCTGTATATACTCCTCCCATATTATTTTAATGTTGCCTGCATCATTCAATATTCTGCCCATAGCACCCTTAAGGATTGCAACTCACAGCTTGAATTTGTTCTTTAGTTCCTTCAGCTTAAGAAATGCTGAGTGAATTTGGCCCTTTTGTTTTTCTGACTCCAGCTCCTTACACATTTCATTATTAATACTTTGCCTTGGTCTTCCCCAAGCTGCCCTTTGAAATCTTCAGTTCAGCTCCTTAACTTCTTGATTTCTTCCCTTTGCTTTGGCTTCTCAGCTCTCTACTGTAATATTCAGTCTCTTTGGACATCCATTTCGGTCTTTTCCTTTGTCTTTGTAATAACTTTTTGCACTCTACATGGACAATATTCTTAGTACCTTCCCACAGGTCTTCATTCTTTAACATTCAAGGCCTCAAACCTGTTCCTGAGTTGGTTTTAAATTCAGGCAGGATAGATTCAAGATCAAATTTTGATTCCTGTGAATATGATTTAACCTTCTTTAGCTTTAATTTGAACTTGCATATGAGTAGTTGATGGTCTGTTCCACAATCAGCACCTGATATTGTTCCCCAGCAACACTGCAATTAATTAACCAACTGTGATTCAGTGACGGGTAATCGGGATGGGAGTGTCAGAGACAGTGTGATTGGCACAGGACAGAGCAGAGTTTAGGGCTGCTGTTTAGGGTTGCTATGAGTCGCAAGCGACTCGACAGCACATAACAACAACAACAAGTTACTGCTCTTAAAAAAGTATGTATGAATGACTGAAAAAGCTGTATGATTTATAAACTTACACTTAAATTAAAACACTGAAATCAAGAAAATACAATTATAATAAAAAACTAAGATGCTTACCAGTGTGTATGTTTGATCTTTGTTCCTGATTATAAGAATTGAAATGAGGAAATCCTGCATTCTCCATCCTGAGTTTCTGTTAAAAAACAAAAATTGAGAGCAGTAGGAAATGTTTGTTATCACTGGAGGGAGGGTTTGCTTCAACATCAAATTACTCTTTAAAATATGTTAACTTACGGCTTAATACTTTTTCAATGTCTGATTCCCTTTAAATTTTACAGTTAAACAATTTCTAATACACTCACTTGCTTAATTCATTTGATATTTGTAATTTTTACTCAGCTTCAAAGATCACTCCAACAGCACCTTTTAAGATATATCTTTTTTTGTTAGAAATATATTAGAATCTTGGCTTAGCCCTTCCGGGACACCCACATTTGGTGCTCACCTAGTAAAAACCTGCTATCCCACTTCTAGTGCATGTTGCCATCTGGAGGGGGACATGCACGAACCTGAAGAAAATAGGCTTTACTCTGCAAACCTTATCAACAAATCCTCCTGGGACAAATGAGCACCATTCTTGTTGTGAAATTCCTCTGAGAATGACTCATAGAGACCCCATGAACAAGAAACTTTAACCCTGACCTATTCTGTGTCATCCTCATCATCTCTGACACATTAGAGACCACTGCTGAAGTCACCATGTCGAACCATCTCATTGGGGGGCTTCCTCTCCTGTGCTGACCCTCCATCTTTACAAGTATCATGTCTCTTTCCAAGAAGTAACCTTGGCTACCTAGATGTCCAAAATATGAAAGACAAAGCTTCACCATCTGTGTTTCTAAGGAACACTCTACTCTGGATGCAATTTTTCCAAGGCATATCTGTTTGTTCTTTTTGTAGTCCATGGGATGTTCAGTACTCTTCTCCAGCACCACAACTCAGAGGCATCAATTCTTCTTATGTCATCCTTATTCATTGTCCAACTCTCTGATTCTTAGAAGACCATGACCTGAATCAGGGGCAACTTAAGTCTTTAAACAGATATTACTGTTCTTCATCATTTTTGAAAGGTCCCTGAAAGTGGATTTGTCCAATGTAGTATGTCTCCTGATTTTCTAACTGCCTGTGCCAAGCGTGCTAATTGTTGCTCCAAGCAAGATGAAATCACTGACAACTTCAATCGTTTCTCCATCTATAATAATGCTGTTGGTCCTGTGATGAGTTACATAAAAAAATCTAAAATATTTCAAATTTTCCTATTCATTCAAAATGTTTTCCATTACTAAAATTATGGTCTTAAAAATTCAAAGCAGAGTATAAGTCAGCCTACTGAAAGAGTTAAGCTAGTGCTTCCTAATGTCATGGGAGGGAAAAGTCATTAACACTAGTACTGTGAAAAACATGTTCTGGAGTCAGAAAACCTGGGTTAGAATCCTTCACTCAACTACAAAGTGACATTCCTGTTAACTCTGGTATAAACCTGGAAAAATGGCTACTTACATACAGCAATAACAACAGCATTAATGAACTAGTCAGTGATTACAACATGCCAAGAACCAGTAGTGTAACAACTAGAGAAGAGATGGAAGAGTATACAGAGTCATTGTACCAAAAGGAATTGGAGGACACAGAATTTTATGAAACAACATATGAGCAAGAGCCTATGGTGATGAAGGAGAAGTTCAATCTGCTCTGAAAGAATTGGCTAAAAAACAAGGCCCAGGAATTGATGACATACTGACTGACATAAGAAACAGATGCTACCATGGATGTGCTCACCAAGTTGTGCCAAGAAATCTGGAGGACAACCACCTGGCCTACTGACTGGAACAGATCTGTATTTGTTCCCATGCCAAAGAAAGGTGATCCAACAGAGTGTGGAAATTATCAAACAATATCATTGATATCACATGCAGGCAAGATTCTGCTGAAGATCATCCAAAAAAGACTGGTACAACACATCAACAGAGAACTGCCACAACTGCAGGTTGTATTTAGAAGAGGCCATGGCACTAGGGATATTATAGGTAATGTCAGATGGATCTTGGCTGAAAGCAGAGTACTAGAGGAATGTCTATCTTTGTTTCATTGACTGTGCAAAGGTATTTGACTGTGTGGATCATAACAAACTGTGGCGGACTTTGAGAAGAATGGGAATCACAGAACACTTGATTGTACTTATGCAAAATTTATACTTGGAACATGAGGCAGTCGTCAGAACAGAGCAAGGAAACACTGCATGGTTCAAAATTGGGAAGGGTGTGCATCAAGGATGTGTCCAATCTTCATATCTTTTCAATCTGTATGCAGAACAGTTTATCTGGGAGGCTGGGCTCTATGAGAAGTGTGGCATCATGATTGGAGGTAGTCTTATCAACCATCTGCATTATGCAGATGACAGAACCTTGCTTGCTGCAAGTGGGGAGGACCTGAAGCACTTGCTGCAGAAGGTCAAGGATTGCAGCCTTCAATATAGTTTGAAGCTCAACATCAAGAAAACAAAGATTTTCACCACTGGGCTGAATGGCAGCATCATGATACATGGTGAAGACTGAGACTGTTGACAGCTTTAGTTTGCTTGGCTCTACAATCAACACTCTTGGTACCAGCAGCCAGGAAATTAAAAGACGAATTGCATTGGGAAAATCTGCTGTCAGAGACCTCTCCAAAGTACTGAAGAGCTACAATGTCAATCTGGAGAGTAAGGTGTGCCTGGATCCAGGCCATGGTCTTTGCCATTACTTACTATGCTTCAGAGAGCTGGTTAATGACTAGGGATAACAGGAGAATTGATGCCTTTGAGCTGTGGTGCTGCAGGAGAGTACTGAATATACTACGGACTGATAGAACAGAAGTTTGTCTTGGAGAGGGTGAAGCCAGGCTGCTCCTCGGAGGCAAGGATTCTGAATCTTCGTCTTACATACTTTGGACATATTGCAAGGGGGGATCAGTCCTTAGAAAGGGTCATCATGCTTTGGAGAGTGGAGGAAGACCCACAATGAGATGGATTGATTCCATCACTGGGGTAATGGAGATAGGGATGTCAGAGACAGTGGGATTGGCAAAGGATAGAGCAGGGTTTAGGGCTGTTGTACATAGGGTCGCTATGAGTAGCAAGCCACTGGATGGCACATAACAACAACAACAACTGAGAAAATTATTCTTATTTCTATGGAGGAACAGAATATACATTTTCTCAAGTATCATAACTAGTATGAGTGGATCCTATTACATGAACACACGCAAGCAGGTTCCAGAGCCTATGCTTTTCAATGCTACTACTGAAGTGAATTGTACACAAAAATAGTCACTGGATGCATTCAATATTTCGTTCATTCCACTAATATTTACTTTGTGGGTACAATTATTAGGCTGTTTTAAAGTACTGAAATGCAAAGAGTAAAATATTCTTCATGGAGTTTACCTTCTCATCAGAAGAGTAACAATAAAATAAAATGGCAAGATTTATATTATTAGATAAGCAAGAAAGACTAAAAAGAAGGCAGATGCTTTAAAATCCAGTATCTAGGGAAGCATAAGGTAAAGCAAGGGGAAATGACATGACAACATCAAGGAGAACTGTGAGTCTGTCAATGCAAAAAGCTTCAGAGTTTAGTATGCTTGACTTGTTCCAGAAACAGCAAGGAAGCTCAAAGGGCTGAAATGTAGTAAGCAGGAGGCAGAGTGCAGGAAATCAGGTCAGAGAGGTAATGAAAGGTCAAATCAGAGAGAGCCTGGTAAGCGAGTGCAAGGAATTTAGCGTTTATTTGAAGTGAGATTAGACATTTGGAAGTCTGAACAAATAAAGTATTCATGTATCCGATCTAGCTTTTAACACCATCACATTTACTGAAACAGAGGAGGGAGAGAACCGTTTAAAAGAGATATATAACTAGGTATTTCTGTCATCACAGGAGACTAGAGCGAGGGCTACATGGTGGAGGGGACCTGGGGGAGGGTTTGTAAAACAATGAAAGAATCTTTTCTTTTACTTTTCCATAATTTTTGACTCATGTACTTATAACTTGTTAGTCAAATTTGTGTCTTCTAGATTGCAACCCCCCCATGATACATCTTCAAGGATATGAACATGTACGGCCAAGCACAATCAATAAGAGTGCATCTAAATTCCAAAATCAATCTCCATAATAGTCTATGTGTTTCCTACTGCCAAAGGGGCCCTTTAGAGTAGTGAGAGAAGATCTTCACCCTGAAACCCACAGCGTCCCTCTTCAGCAGGAAGTAGCTAAGAGAAGACGCCATCCCCTTTTCCTTATGACTCAGGGTGAAGTCTCTCTCAGGGAGGAGTGATAGGGAATGGCAAAGGACACACTGACAAAGAAGATTAATCAGAACTGGCTTTGATAAGCACTGTGGCATTTGGACAAGAACAAACTGGGAGGAGGGTAGAGAGAATAGTGCAACAATGAATGAATGAATGAATGGAAACCCAAAATCTCTGTAAATGTTTATGAAAATTAATAAAATATAGAAAAAAAAAACAAAACAAAAAACACCATCACATTTGCCATTTTGGTGACAGCAGACCTAAGGGAGGAAACAAGACAATTACTTGTTAGTAAATGAATTATGTTTCTCAAGGATATATTTTGGTGGTCTAGTTATAAGAATCTGTGCTGCATTCTCAAAGACAAGTGGTTCAAATCTACTAGCTGCTGCTCCACGGGAGAAGGATGGGCAATCTCTTGCTGTGTGATTAACTGTCTCAGAAAACTCTCTGAAGAGCCAGCTTTGGATTGGTTCTAACTCAATGGTACTCCACAACAACAACAACAACAACGACCCTTACTTGTATATATGACCCTGTTTGGAAATAGGTGGTTCTCTCTTGTTAATGAAGTCTTGAGAAGGGTGAGTAGAAACCTTATCATTGCCAAGTGGTATTTACATAAAGGGAAAAATAGACAAAGAAATACATAGAGAAGGAAGACATTCACCATGTGAGGACCAGTCTACCATAAAGAAATGCCAAGAATTACCATCAGAAATTAGGAAAAAATCCATAGTAGGAAGTGATACAGAGGAGACAATGACTTGGATTTTTAATCATCAAAACCATGGGGAAATAAATGTTATTTCAAGTCACCAGTATGGGGTATTTTGTTGTTGTTGTTATAACACTAGGTAACCAAAGTACCACCTAAGAGACTACCATAGTATGAACTAGGATGACAACAGTGAAAAATCAGGTAGTTAAAATGGTTGAATTCTCTATGTATCTGTTGAGGGTAGAATGTGAAATACATAAAAATAATGATTCCTAGGTTTTGGATTAAAGAAATTACAGTACTGTCACTTAATGACGCAGGGAAGGGTAGGCGTGGAAGTCATCTGTAGGAGCTGGATTCTACAGAGGCTTGTTTGCTGGTACTGGTGAGGATTAGGGTGGAATGTTGATTTGCTAATGAGCGTGAGATGATGTGACTTGGCCTCCTATTTAAAAACCCCAAAATTGTTTTTTTGTTAAACATTCTTCTAAGTGGTATAACACTGGTCTGTCCATTTACTGTACAGAGGTAACTAACTCATGGTTGCTGTGATGCTAAACACTGTGACACTGATGTGTCAAATGTGATAATGGTTACCCATGGTGGAGAGTGTTTGGTGGAGCTCCCTGATTAAAACAAGCTTGGAAGCAGGAGTGGCATCCACTTGCAAAATGGCTTGCCTCCGGAAACTCTATGAACTTGGAGAAAGGACAAAAGTTATACAAGTGTTCAGGTCTTTTGTTCATAGGGTTTCTATAAGTCATCCACAACTCAATGGCACTTAGCAACAACGTTTGACTTTGAAAGACGATCATTCTCAATTGCTTAGCAGATATTCAAGTGGAGATATCAAGCACTTGAATATACAGGATGGATTTTAACGGTAACAGTCTAACTTAGAGGTATTAAATCTAAGAGTCATCAGGTAAATGTGATTTAGAAAGCTACAAGAAAAGTATCAGGTCATAGGAAATGGGCCTACACAAAGAAAAAATATCCAGAGACCTGAATATTCAAAATTTGAGGAGGTGGGGGAGGGGAACCAACAAAACCTACTAATTATAGCCAAAGTTGTTGTTGTTATGTGTCACTGAGTTGCCTGCTAAAGAGACAATAGGAAATCCAGGAAGATGTGCCTTCTTGAAAGCCAAGGTTTCAACAGAAAAAGTGTGATCAACAAATCGATGCTGTTGCTAGGTTACCTTGGCATTGTATTCAGCAAGGTAGAAGTAACTGGCTCGCAATGCATGAACAGCTTCAGTGGTTGTTGTAGTTGGATGCTGTGGAATCAAGTACGACTCACAGTAACCCTATATAAACAACAGATCTGAATCCTGCCCTACCCTGTGCCATCCTCCATCATCTCTGGTGTACTTGAACCCAGTGCCGCAATTACTTTATTAATCCATCTCATCAAGGGTCATCGTCTCATTCACGGACTCTTCCAGCTTTCCAAGCATGATTCCCCTTTCCGATGAATAGCTCTCCTAACAATAAGACTGATGTATGTGAGACGAAGCTCTGTCATCCTTGCCTCTAAGGAGCACTATGGTTGCACTTTCTACAAGAAATATATTTTTGTTGTTCTGGCTGTCCACAAGATATGCAGTACTCTTCTCCAACACTATGACTCGAAGGCACTTAGGTATTCTTTTGTCATCCTTAGTCAATGTCTAGCTCTTTCAGCTGCACAGCAGAATGATCACTGCTTGAATCAGACACACCTTAGTCTTTAAAAAGACATCACTGCTCTTTAGTACTTTGGAGAAGTCCTTGGCAGCAGACTTTCCCATTGCAGTAAGTCTCCTGATCACTGGTACTGAGTGTTAACTGCAGGTTCAAGTAATATTAAACTGTTGACAATGTCAATATTTTCTCCATCTATCATAATGACTGGCCCAGTGGTGAGGCTTTTCATCTTCTTAATGTTGAGATGTAATCCATATTGAAAGCTGCAGTCTTTGATCTCCTATAGCAAGTGTTTAAAGTCTGCCTCACTTTCAGCAAGCAATATTGTGTCAAATTCAAGATAAAATGACAGGAGAGGAAGCGGAGAATAGTGAATGCTCTTTTGAAAGGTACTGTTGTAAAGGAGAGCAGAAATTGAGTCTTCAGAAGGGTATCACAGAGCCAAAATAAGGTTTGTTTATTTTAAAAGATAAGATTATTATGGGGAGCTCTGGTGGCCTAGTGGCATGAAGCTGCACTGCAATGCTAGAGAAGTGTGGTCTGAATCCATGAGATGTTCTGCTGGAGAAGGAGGGGCAATCTCCTCCTGAACCAGTCAGATCTGATTTGACAGTACACACACAAAAAAATAATAAAAACATTTTTAAAAAAGATGAGATTATTACAGTGCATTATATATTTGTTGCTCTTATGATTCAAAAGTGAGACAAAACCTGATGAAACAGGAAAGAGGGGGGGAAATTATGAGAGTCACATCCTTGAGTAGATAAAAGGATCTAATATATAAATAGACTGGTCTTAGGTAAGAATGCATACCATCTACTAATTAATACAAGCATAAAAGCAGAGTATATGTCTATAGATGCAAGTAGTAAGAACAATTTAAAAAAATCCAATAGCCTTTTATTTTCTTAAAAGAAAAAAGAAGCAAGGGACCTGGCTAGACAAGCGTGAGAGAAGAGGTGCTGGACATTTGATAAGAAAAGGTGAGAACAGCTGTCCAGGAAAGTGAGAGATTAATCAGACTAGAAAAATGGATGACTTGAGGCAATGCTAAAGGCTCACTTAAAAAGTGGCTGGTGATTAATATTTAGTAAGACATAGCAGTGGAAGAGGTGGAGAGTTCAATTTAACCAGGGTTGGTGTATATCAACTATGATGATAAAGAGAAAGAACATTATCAGATGATAAGTACAAGAGAGGAAAATATGGACACAAGAATCTAAGTTGAAAAGGAAGAATTTGAGATGGGTGAAGAAGGGCATATGGGAGACCTATGGCTGCAGGACTGACCACGTGAAAAGCGTTTCCTCAGCATTGTCTAATGTAGTGGCTCTGTATGGGAGTATGCAACTATGATGTCAAAGGTTTACTGTTCAAAATTACCTTCCTAGCCACTGACTTTTGACTTTGCTACATGGATGGATAGGATCATACAGAGTGTATGATCTAGCCTTGCCATCCTACTTGGTTTAAATTGAGCCATTTTAGCAGCAGAAATTGGGAATCTCAATACCAACAAGGAAGGGAAGACAGCATATGTCCTTTGGGGTCAGAGATTATTGCACCAGCCAGACTGGGATCAACACAAGAGCAACAGGAGCCTCAGCAGAGAACCAGAGACTGACATGACAAAGAGCTGATTTGGGACTGCTGCCCCAAGGAACCAGAGAACTGCAATTGAAGCTTGCTGGAGAACTGAGTAAAGACATCATAATTAGCAAGACTAAAGGAACTTTGTAATGACCTAAGCCACTAGGCTAACGGTCAAAGTGACTGTGACTTTGCTTGAGAAGCTGCCTGGACTGAGGGAATGTATCTTGCTGTCAACCTAAATTAGAATTTGTTAACTTCCTCAATAAATCCCACAACTGTGAGAATATGATTCTTCAAAGTCTCGTGGTCACTGCAATTGATTTTAGATCCAGCAGAACAGTTAAGACTGGTGCTGCAATTTGTAGAAGTAGTTGCAGGAGCATGGGAGAAAGAGGTGACCTTATCTGAATTAGTTTTGAACTGTGAATGTTGTTGATAGGGACAGTTCCCCTTTGTGGAGTTATGAAATACTGAATTAGACCATTTCCAAGCCACACATGCTTTTTTAATAGAAACAGTGGAGGCATAAATGAGTGCGGGTCCCTGCTGTAGTCAAACAATTGTTGGCACAAAAGTACTAGAGTAAGACAGTGGTAGTCTAATAGCAAGATGACTGAATTGAGATTACAGAGGAGTTGCCACTGGGTTCTAGGATGTGACACCAAGGGAGTATGGGGAAAATAGGATTATTGAGATGCCAGTGATCTGAGAGGTTATTAGGTTGGACAATTATTCATGAAAAAACAGGACTAATAACACTAAGCAAGGAACTCAAACAATGAGGGCAACCAACTATGGGGTCTCTCCAATGAGTCCAAAACGAAGCCATTTGTGAATACAGTCTAGACAGTACACAACTCAGGCTTAGGGATTTCAGACCAAAATTAGGAAGAAGCCTCGAAGTGGCAAGATTGAACAAGGACAGTTATCTCAAAGGTAGGTTCAAAGTAAGGGGCCAGGGAGGGGCGGGGAAAAAATGCCACCCTGAAAAGGACTAACAGCAAAGAGGTGAATTCACTCACAGCAGAGACAAATTTTAGTCAGAATCAAGAAAGTAAACAAACTTTTCAAAAAAGAACTGAAGATAATATGAGTTCTACTCAACTGAGGTTGAGAAGACCCACTAGAAGGTTTCGCAAGAGTTGGAAAAGGTTGGAAAATTGGATCAACCACGCAGAAGGACTATCGTGAAAAAGAGAAGATCTGAGAGTCCTGGACTCCCTGCCATTGGCAATGTCAAGAATAAAAGGGGGCACTCATTCTGGCGGTCTCGATATAGATGATGATGGAGTCTTAATGGTTCTCAGGCTAAAAATTACTGATAGTCTGAGCTGGATAATTCTTTGCTGTGGGAAGTTGTCCTAACTGTTTTAAGATGTTTAGTTGTTTCCTTGTCTCCCAATTCACTAGATGCTAGCAATAACTCCCTCACCAGTTGTGACAACCAAAATTCTTCAGATCCTGACAAACATCCCCTGGGAGATAAAAACCACTCCAACTGAAAAATCACTAAGAGTTAATAAGGAAAAAGGAGAATACAAATGGAGAGCTCTAGGTCTCTCTTTGTAAAATTATTTTTAATTATCATACAGTAAAATTAATTATTTTTGTTGTTATGGAGTTTTATTGTACAGATTAGTGTAATCATCATCCCAATCTGGGATATACAATCATTCCATCATCTCAAAAACCTCCTTCCTGTCATTCCTGTAGAGTCACCATCTCTCAACCCCTAAAATCTACTGATTTGTTCTCCAATGCTATAGTTTTGATTTTTCAAGAAAGACACATATATGAAATCTTACAGTATAAAACCTCTGAGACTCTGTTTTTTTCCCTGGGTGTAATTAATGACTACAAGACTCATCTAAATCTTTATCAACAACTCATTCTGTTTTGTTAGGTTTTCTCATCATTACTTTATTAACTACTTTCTAATAACATTTATATCTATTCTGTTCCAAGACAAAGTCCTTGGTATTGTAAAGTACTGTTACATTTGATTTCAATAACTCCTATTGTTCTTATTTTGCAGAAAAGGAATCCATCTGTACAAGAATTTCAAGTAACTTGCTTAGGGTCACTTGATGTATGAGCTGGAACATATGGACAGAGCCTGAAATAAAATTCAGAAACTCCTGACTGGAAACTACACTCCTAATTTTTCCCCCTCAGGCGTACAGAAAGGCCTACTGTTACAGACAAAATGATGTTTCCCAAAATATATGCATGCGATGATATAAGGTGATATAATAGAAGTAATTATACATAAGTAATTATATATTATTACTATGTAACAATTCTCCATGTCTGGTAAGTCAAATATTGAGAAATAATTAAAGGTGGGCTCTGATACTCCCTCAATGCCATTATTGCTCTGACAGATAAAAGGGAAATTCCCCTAGTCTGTGGCCTAAAAGACCTTCTATCTCACAACAGATAAATGGGGAAGAAAGCCAGTCAAGAAGGGGCCATCTCAGTAACACCAAAAAATAATCACCAGGAGTAGGATGCACCCTTCTGAACTGAGACGCCTCAAACTAGGTAATTTCTCGGTACTGGGGAAGATCAGGACACATGGACATCTCCACTGAACGCTGACCCACCTTTCCCGAGAACTGAGGGAAGTGAGGGTGAGACCGTGAGAGGGAGAGCACACGAGGGCCTTCCCTAAAGCTGGCATCCTTTATTTGGACTTCCAGCCTTTGGAACTATCAGAGAATACATTTGGTTTGTTAAAGCCATAGCACCACAAGATAACCAAGATACTTGCTAATAAGTTACTAACAAGGAGAAAACAAGGTGATAAGAAAACTGGGTAGCTTTTAAATAAATCCTGAATTAGATCTTATAGATTCTTAAGTCCATATTTAAAATACTTACATTATAAATATTCTGATGTCTAATATTTGTAATGCATGTTAGGATGTATTTGTGTAAAGACAAATTGTCTATTAGAATTTTCAAAAAATTCTGTTAAAATTTATGTTAAGACCCAGCCAGATTAAGAACTGTTTCGACATTCCATGAAGGATTTTAGTAAAGTCCTTGAGGGAAGGGAGAAAACTAAACAAGGTTTAATCTTTAGCTACTGTTGGCCCAGATCATACTGATAACATCACAAGAAAACAACAGCACCCCAAAGTCAGCTCCTTACCTGGTACCGTCCTGCATCCAGTACAACCATTTTGGGCGTCACACTGTTACTGGTCTGATAGTCTTGGAGGGGTACATGAGCCTCTGTGAGTTGGATTCCAAAAAGAGTGGCTAAAGAATTACTGATGCAGTACCTTTGAAAGTAATTAAAGAGGGGTCACTATCAGAATCTCACCTAATTCCCTGTAAAATCATTCCAATTTCAGAACAGTATAAAGGAAGAACATGAAAGATATTATTTTAAATTGAGGAGGGGGGATTTAAAGACTATAAGAAGAGATAGAAATATATGGTGAAACCTATCCACAAAAGAGGTTACTATATAAGGGGATAGGAAAGAGGATAAAAAAAATGCCAGTTCTCAAATTAAAGAACTGTACAGCAGGAGATATAAAAATACAATCATAAACATTTATATGTCCTCAAGCCCCATCAATCACCTGCTGGAGAGATCAGCACATGAAGATATCTGGGCTCCTATTTTGACTACAGAATAGAAATATGATTTTGAATAGTGTAAGAAGGAGGTGCCATCTTTAATGACAGTAGGAAACTTCATTCTCCAAAAGGAATTCTAAAAGGACATTTTCCAATAAATGCTTTTGAAATTTCATCCAAACTACTTCGTAATTACACCAGACAAGTAGAAATTCTGGCATAGCAATAAAAGTAAAAAGCAATTTTTGTTTTAAAAGAGAATTGTGAAAATAGGAATGAACAGTGATTCATCCCAACTGCCAAAGCAATAAACACACAAAATGGCACAGAGGAATTCAAATCAGAACACGCCACAAAGAATCTCCTTTGTCTGAACTTACGCGATCTTCTTGCAAACAGCTAAAGCACAGAAGAGTATATCATTTTCTTCATGCCACTTGCACCTGTACAAAAAAAGGGTGGTCTTTAACAACCTGTTATAATGGCAACGGCACAGTTTAAGAGTTTTTACATGGCAGTTTTGTAACTAACTTATTTTAAAAGATTTTTTAATTACTATTACTCTAAGATAACATTTTCTTTGTTGTTGTTAGGTTCCATCGAGTTAAGAACGACCCATGGCGACCCTATGTACAACTGATCTGAAGCCTGCCCTATCTTGTGCATACCCTTTTTATTTCATTAACAATCTGGAATAAATTGTTAGGTATAAACTTATAAATCAGGTTGTCCTGATTTAATTAACTATTAGGTGTGGGATGGAAGCCTCTTGTTTAAACCAACAGGGACCAGTGGGCGGGCTTTTGTAATTAAAAGCTGGTTGCACTGAGGGCCAAAGGAGCTCAATGCCACAAGGGTTACCCATGGTGGACAGGCTTAAGTAGTGCTCCCAGATTAAGACAGACTAGAAAGCCAGACTGACGATCCACTTCTTAAATAACAGGCCTTTGAAAACCAACCTTATGAACAGTAGATGAACAAGGGTATTTATTTTGTAAGTAAAACCTATAAATATAGATTAAAAAATAAACAAAAGAGTCCTTATGTCACTGCGTCCGGTGCAAACTCATGATGTGAACAAAATATCATCATGACAATTTTACCTTGAAACTAAATGACTATTCTAGAGGCATATTAGTGACTATAGTTAACATGTAGCCATTCTCTAACTTTACTGAGTATATACCAAATGCCATGCCATGCCTAAGAGTCATGGGTTCATAATCGAATAAAACAGACTAAAACTCTAGTTCACAAACATTAAGTCTACTGAGGAAAACTCATTTAAAAAAAGACGTTAGTTTAACACGCTGTAAGTTAAATGATATAGTAGGTATTCAAAGGAGGGGAGAAATGGAAGAAAATAGCAATATAACATGTTAAGAGGAGAAGGAACATTTTAGATAAGGAGACTACAAAAGGCATTATTCAAAAGCTGATTTTTTAGTGGAAATATGAAGGGTATAACCAAAATAAATGGTATGATTCAGTACATAGTTACATACAGCATTTTTATGGTTAGTCAGAATCGACCATCCAATGGGTTTTCAGAGGCAGGAAATCTCATGGGAGGAGATTAACCAGCCATCTTTCTCCCTTGGAGTAGCTGGCAGCATAACTCTTTACCATTAGAGCTAAAGTACAAACAACAAGAGTGATTATAAACTTGTTTATGTTCACTGAGGCTAAACCTAAGAACAGAATTATTTGCCTAATACAAAGCTTTCCTGAATTTAGCAAGAAAGATTGAAAATTATGCATATGCTAAATAGTTAAAGAGTGAAAAGTCACATTTCCATCTGGTCACTAACTGAATGAAAGATATTCTAAAAACAAGATTAAAAATTTCCCTCTGCTTTAAACAATTATTCAATGCATACTTACATAAAACTCTTCACACTAAAAACCTTACTTAGGTTAACTAAAGCTGATTAGCAACCACACAGAATTAAGTACTTTTTCTCCTCTAGTTAGTTTTTCATCTTGCTCAGAATTTAAACCCCGAGAGTATATCTACCTCAAATACACATTTTTCACTGGAAATAAAATTTTAAATGCAAAGCAACCAGAAAACTAATAATGTACTTCCAGATGAAAGCAAGCACACAATAACAAATTACAAAAATTTTGATCTTGGGGAAAACCTTCAAAATCTGTAATTATCCTGCTACAAATTACTTTTTAATTATTGTTTATTTATACTTTGCTATCCTCCCAAATCACCTCATTAAGCCACCTTAAAAAAAATCTGAGGATATTTTCTAATAAAAGAATGTTCACACATTCTATAAACTTGTAAAAAGCAGGAATTGCTTTGTACAGTATATGTGTTGTTATGTGCTGTCAAGCCACCTGTGACTCATAGCGATCCTATGTATAACAGCCTTAAACTCTGCCCTATCCTGTGTCAACCTCACCATCTCCAAGACACCCACCCCCAACACCCCAGTCACTGAATCAATCCATCTCATTGAGGGTCTTCCTCTCCTGCTCTGTCCCTCTACCATCCCAAGCATGAAGTCCCTCTCCAAGGACTGGTCCCTCCTTGCAACATGTCTAAAGTATGTCAGACGAAGCCTCAGAATCCTTGCCTCCAAGGAGCAGCCCAACTTCACTCTCTCCAGGACAAACCTGTTTGTTTTCCTAGCAGTCCATGGTATATTCAACACTCTTCTCCAACACCAAAGCTCAAAGGCATCAATTCTCCTTCTATCATCTCTAGTCATTGTCCAGCTCTCTGATGCATAGCAAGTGATTGCAAAGACCATGGCATGTATCAGGCGCACCTTAGGCTCCAGACTGACATCCCTGCACTTCAGCACTTTAGAGAGGTCTCTAACCACAGACTTTCCCATCACAATACGTCTTTTAATTTCCTGGATGCTGGTGCCAACAGTGTTGACTGTGGATCCAAGCAAACCAAAACTGAACAATCTCAATCTCTTCACCATCCATTATGATGCTGCCAATTTGCTCAGTGGTGAGAATCTTTGTTTCCTTGATATTTAGTCTCAATGCATACTGAAGACTGCAGTCCCTGACCTACCACATTAAGTGCTTTAGTTCCTCCTCAGTTTCAGCAAGCAGGGTCATGTCATCTGCATAACGCAGACTGTTGATGATTCTTCCTCCAATCCTGATGCCACATTTCTCCTCATAGAGCCCAGCATCTCAGATAACCTGTTCTGCAATTTTTATTTTCAAGTTTCAAATCTACGTCCAACTTTAATTCACTTCAAATAGGTTTCTTTTTTAGAAAAATCCACTCCAAACTGCTAACACTAGACCACAAGTATGTGTGTATTTTGTATAAATTCATAGCCTATTCCCAAGGCTCCAGCACTCTCTCATTTCTCTTTCTCTATCTTGAAAGACCCTAATGAGCTCCTTTCTTATTTTAGGGTTAAGAAGCTGCTTCTTTTTAAAGTTAACACCCACTCCTACATGCTTTATATTTGTAAACAACTATTAATCTTTAAGGGAGCTCTGGTGGCCTAGTAGCAAGAAGCTGTGCTGCAATCCTGAAGGCATGAAGTGTGAGGCCACCAGTCGCTCTGTGAGAGAAAGATGGGCAATCTCCTTCTATGTGATTAACTGTCTCTGAAAACCTGCTGGAGGATCAGCTGTGGGTCGGTTCCAACTCTAAGGTACACAACAACATCAATCTTTAAGAAGCCCTGGTCGCACCTAAGGTTAAGGCATTCAACTCATCAGTGGCTCTTTCAAAGTAAAACAAAGTCTTCTTGTATTGCTCTAGCAAGTACTTCCAATACAATATTAAACAGAAGTGGTGACAGCAGGCATCCTCGTCTAGTCCCTGTTCGCAAGGAAAATGCTTTTAGTCTTTCTCCATTGAAAATTACGTTGGCTCTTGATTTTGCATATATACTTTTCACTATGTTGAGGAAATACCCTTTTATTCCAATTTTGCTGATAGTGTCTTAATCAGGAAAGGGTGTTGTATTTTGTCAAATGCCTTTTCTGTATCAATTGCTAAGATCATACGGTTCTTGTTATTTACTTTGTTAATAATGAAAGTTTACATAATATTCCTGGGCCTCCACAAGAAAGACTGATAATGCAATTACAAAATGGGATAAAAGAAATGGAAAGAATTTTCAAGAGGAAGATATTCGAATGGCAACCAGACACAGGATGAAATGCTCAAAATCACTAGCAATAAGAGATGCAAATCAAAACCACAATCAGGTACCATCTCAGTCCATTAACAGTGGCAAAATTTAACAGGCCAGCAATGAATAAATGTTAGAGAGGATATGGTGAAAAAGGAACTCTTATACATTGTTGGTGGGATTGTAAAATGGTACAACCATTCTGTAAAGTAGTTTGACGCTTCCTAAAAAAGCTGAACATAGACATTCCATATACCCCAGGTATTCAACTACTTGGAATATACCCTGAGAAAGTGAGAACTAAGGCACAAACAGAGACTTGTACACCAATGTTCATAGCAGCATTATACAGCATCGCAAGAACATGGCAAAAGCCCAAGCAGATATATGCAAACCCATGTTTATCACAGCTTTGTTCACAACAGCAAAGAGTTGAAAACAACCTAAGAGCCCACCAACAAACGAATGAATAGAGAAGCTATGGTATATTCACACAATGGAATACTATGCTGCATTGAAAAACAAGGAACTCACGCAATATTATTCAAATGGGTGACCATGGATGACATTAAGCTGAGTGAAATATCTCAGTCACAAAAGGACTTACACCGCATAGTGCCACTGCTGTAAAACTGGACTGACACTGGGGTTGGGGGGAGAATGAGAAAGACTGAATCTTCTTCTCTATTCCCAACTTTTACATTCCAGTCACCCATTATTATCAATGCATCTTGATTGCATGTTCGATCTATCTCCAACTGTAAAAGTTGGTAAAAATCTTCTATTTCCTCTTCCTTGGCTCTGGTTGTTGGTGCATATGTCTGAATGATAGTGGTATTCATTGGCCTTCCTTGTATGCAGAATCTGGAGAACAACCACTTGGCCAACTGACTGGAAGAGATCTATATTTGCTCTCATCCCAAAGAAAGGTGACCCAACAGAGTGTGGAAACTATAGAACAATATCGTTGATATCACATGCAAGCAAGATTCTACTGAAGATTATCCAAAAA
>NW_006399807.1:8550471-8553026 GCF_000299155.1 Elephantulus edwardii | reverse complement strand
CTAAGGTGCGCCTGATACAGGCCATTGTCTTTGCTATCACTTGTTATGCATCAGAGAGTTGGACAATGACTAAGGAGGATAGAAGGAGAATTGATGCTTTTGAGCTGTGGTGCTAGAGAAGAGTACTGAGTGTACCATGGACTGCTAGGAAAACAAACAGATTCATCCTGGAAAGGGTCAAACCGGGCTTCTCCTTGGAGGCAAGGTTTCTATCTCCGTCTGACATACCTTGGACATGTTGCAAGGAAGGACAGGTCCTTGGAGAGGGACATCATACTTGGGAGGGTGGAAGGACAGCGCAGAAGGGGAAGGCCCCCTATGAGGTGGATTGATTCAGTGGTTGGGGTAATCGGCATGGGTGTGTTGGAGACCATGCGATTGGCACAGGACAGAGCAGCGTTTAGGGCTGTTGTACATAGGGTCGCTATGAGTAGCAAGCGACTTGACGGCACATAACAACAACAACTTATAGTCAGTTGATACTTGATAAGAACTCAAACCCTATTAACTGGGAAAATGACAACCTCTTCAACAAATGATGCTTGAAAAATTGGACATCTACCTGCAACAAACTGAAACAGTATGCATATCTCACACCACACACAATAATCAACTCAAGGGGGATCAGGGACATAGGAGTAAAGCCCCAAACCATAAGGATCCTAAGAGGCAAAAAAATTAATTCAAACATAGCCTATGATACAGATAGGTTAACAAACATAGCCAGAAATCTATAACCAGCAGAGGACAACACTGGCAAACGGGTTCTAAAAATTAAGTGCCTTGTGTGCACCAAATTTTTTTTCCCAACAGGGTGAAAAGAAAACTTACAGACTAGGAAAAAATATTTGGCCATCATGTTTCAGAAAAGGGTCTCATAATGAAAGTTTACAGAATACTGTAGAGCTGTCACAACAAAAAAGACTGATAACCCATTAAACAAAATAAGCATAAGACTTTTCACAATAGAATATAGCTGGATGGTCAATAGACACATGAAGAAATGCTCAAAATCACTGACAGAGATACATAAAATAAAACAATAATGAGGTACCATCTCACCGCAGTGGAAGTAACAAAGTTTAATAAGTCAGCAAGAAATAAATGTTGGAGAGGATGTCTAAAGATTGGAACTCTCACACACTGCTGGTGAGACCGCAGAATGGTACAACCATCCTGGAAGACAATCTGGTGTTTCCTCAGAAAGCTGAACAAAGAAACTCTATATGACCCAGTATTCCATTGCTAGGAATATACCCCAAGGAAATAAGAACTGAGACACAAATGGAGATACGTACACATATGCTCATGGCAGCATTATTCACAATATCAAGAATATGGAAATAGCCCAAATGCCCACCAATAAACTAAAGGACTGAGAAACTGGTACATTCACTTGATGGAATACTATGCAGCACTAAAGAACAATTTCATAAAATATAACATGAGAGCATCTAAAGAGCATAAGGCTGAAAGAACTAACTGCCTCATAAGGACAGATACTGTATAAGACTATTATTTTAAAAATAGAGGGATAACTGTGTATAAACAAAAGGGAAAAAAGAAGGAGGAGAGGGAACAGAAAGACGGGAAGGACAGAAATCACTAGGATTAGGATTGGTGATGTGAAGGAATAAGAAAGATAATATGGGGACTCAAAAATACAGGGTATTAGGCACAGAATACTTGTAACTATATCAAATACAATACATATGAATAATTATATAAAACACAATGTAAATGAAAGACTGTATAAAAACAATGTAAACAAATTATTGTCTGCAAACCAATACAAACTTTTTTTTTAAAAAAAATAGTACTACATTATAAAAAGAATGAGCACTTGGATAAACCCTTTTACTGTTGTCTTTATGCCAACTCCAACTCATGAACAAGTAATGTTAACTCCCCAAAATGCTAGCCCTAAGAAATGCAAAGGTATAATGTTTATCTACTACAGAAAGAAAGTAAAATTTTTAAAATTCTGTCAAAAGAAAATAGAAAATGAAAACTAACTGTAACTCCTTCCTCTCTCCTTTAGGGAGAGTTCTGGTGATATAACCCATAGGTGTTACAGTGCTAACCCAAAGGTCACAGACCTTCAATGCTGGGATCCACCAGCAGTTACATGGGACAAAGATATACCATCTCCTCCCGTGCAATTTACAGTCTTTAAAAAGTTGCTGGATGGGCCCACAGCAATTCTGACTCCACAGCAATTCTGACTCCACAGCAATGATTTTGACATATTGTCTCTTAAGGAAAAAAAAAGGGCGGGGGGGAGAAAAACTAACATAATGGTCTATCATAACGTTCCATATCTCACTATTTTCAAAGAATAAGTTACATTTAAAACCTATCCTAAAAGAGAAATTACAGAAGTACAACAATATGTAGCAACAGGCAAGACACCAAAGGATAACTAAAGAAAAAAATCTCAGTGCATGACATAGTGTCCAAAGGAAAAATGGTAACACATGAAATTTAAGGGAAACTAAGATTCTCACCACTGGGCCAATTGGCAGCATCATGATAGATGGTGAAGAGATTGAGAT
>NW_006399807.1:8522469-8549546 GCF_000299155.1 Elephantulus edwardii | reverse complement strand
TTGTTATGTGTCACTGAGTCACCTGAGACCCACAGCTTCCCTATGTATAGCAGCTCTGAATCCTGCCCTGTCCTAAGCCAGTCTCACTACTTCTGACACACCAACCCCCACCGTCCCAGTCACTGTATCAATTCATCTCATCGGGGGTCTTCCTCTCCTGGCACTGTCCCTCCACACTTCAAGCATGATGTCCTTCTCCAAGGAATGGTCTCTCCTGGCCATGTGCCCAAAGTATGTGAGACAGAGCTTCAAAATCCTAGCCTCCAAGCAGAAACTGGGTTTCACCCTCTCCAAGACAGACCTACTTGTTTTCTTGGCAGTCCATAGTATGTTCAACACTCCTCTCCAGCACTACAATTTGAAGACACTGATTCTTCTTCTGTCAACTTTAGTCACTGTCCAACTCTCTGAAACAACAATTGCAAAAATCATGGCCTGGATTAGGCACACCATACTCTCTAGAGACTAACATTGTTGCTTTTCAGTACTCTGGAAAGGTCCCTGAGAGCAGATTTTCCCAATGCAATTCATCTTTTGATTTCCAGATGGTTTGTGTTAAGAGTGTTGATTGTGAAGCAGAGCAAGCTGTAATTGTTAACAACCTCAATCTCTTCTCCATCCATCATGATGCTGTCGACTGGCCCAGTGGTGAGAATCTCTGTCTTCTTGATGTTGCGATTCAATCCATATTGAAGACTACGGTCCTTGACCTTCTGCAGCAAGTGCTTCAGGTCTTCTTCAGCTTCAGCAAGCAAGGTTATACGTCTGCATGACAAAGGTTGTTGACTGAGTCTACCTTCAATCCTGATGCCACATGCCTCCTCATAAAACTTCTGAATATAGATTGAAAAGGTATTAATACAGGATGCATCCTAGATGCAGTCCTTTCCTGATTTTGTGTTTCCCTATTCTATTCTGAGGACTACTTCCTGGTCCAAGTATAGGTTTTGCATAAGCACAACCAAGTGTTCTGGGATTCCCATTTTCCTTAAGGTCAGCCACAATTTGTTGTGATCCACACAGTCAAATGCCTTTGCATAGTCACTGAAACACATACAGACGTTCCTCTGGTACTCTCTGCTTTCTGCCAACATTCATGTAACACTGGCAACAATACCTGTAGTGCCACAACCTCCTCTAAACCCAGATTGTGTTTCTGGTAGTTCTCTGTCAAGGTACTGTTTCAGTCATTTCTGGATAATCTTCAGCAGGATTTTGCTAGTGTGTGATATTAGTGATACTGCGGTAATTTTCACACTGTCGGGCCACTTTTTCTTGGAATGGGAATAAATATGAACCTCTTCCAGTCAATTGGCCAAGTAGTTGTCCTCTAGATTTCTTGGTACAAATTGGTGAGCACATGCAGGGCAGAATCTGTTTGTTGAAATATGTCAAATGGGATTCCATTAATTTCTGGGGCTTTATTTTTTCCCAAGTCCTCCAGAGCAGCCTGCACTTCCTCCTTCATCACCATTGCCTCTTGCTCATATGTTGTTTCTTGAAATTCTTCTCTGTCAGCCAGTTCTTTTTGGTACAATCAGTCTGTATACTCCTCCCATTCATTGGGGCCTCTGAAAACCTGCTGGAGTGTCAGCTGAGTAAGTCCCAACTCAAAGGCAATGAATTTTAAATTGAGTTTAAGTTCTCCAGGAAAAAAAAGATCAAATTACTCAAAGGTCATTAAAGAATTAACTGACTAAACTTCTCAAAAGTGACATAAAATGTAAAAGTGGAGCTGTGTTTCTAGAAACTTAAGTACCAAAAAATCAAAACCAAATCCTTCAGCAGCACTTTCCACCATGTTTCTGAGACTATAAACCTCAACAGGAGTCATTTGCCTATCTTTCTCCTGAGGTGGGTAGGTGGATTCAAACTGCTGACCTTTTAGCTGGTAGTCCAACATGCAGCACCCTAAGGTTCCTTTACAAAGTCAAGAAGCAAACTACAAAAAAAAAGTTTTATCTATAATCAAGTATCAAGCTAACAGAAACCTTCATATATCTACGAATGCAGGGAATAGTATGCTCATGAGTACAAAATCACTGCTGTTTGCTCTGATTGTTTCACCTACTGTTTATCATCCTCAGTAAGTGTCTCTTCTCTTTCACAGACCTAATTTTATACTAAAGCCTCAAAAAGATAAAGCTTACACTGACAACTTAAAGGAGAAAGAAAGACAGCTCTTAGTGGCTTAATGGCTTTCAGTATGAACGAAATATCTAGAAAGAAGATCAAAATAAGGAAATAGAGAATTTAGATGATCATATAAATGAACCAGGCCTAAGAGATATTTAAAACATTCCCTCCAACATCATCACAATATACATTCTTTTCCAATGTTGCTATTAGGTGGTGTCGAGTCGAGAACGGTTCATAGTGGCCCTATGAACATAAGATCTGAACCCTTTTCTACCCTGAGCCATGCTCACACTTCTCAACACATAAGAGCCCATTGCAGCAGTCACCGCATCAATCCACCTGGCAGAGGGTCTTCACTCCTTCGCTGACCCTCCACCATACCCAGCACTGTGTACTTACAATGTTTTCCAAGACTGAATAAGAAAGTAAAAATACTGAAATCCAAGTTTCTTAACTTTCAAAAAAGAGAAATTAAAATATAGAAAAGTAGACTCAAGAACTCAATGGAGTTGGACTGTAAAGGAAGGTTCATTTAATTTATGATGGCATAAAGAAAGATGGAGATAATGGGCTTTACAGAAGCTTAGGTATTTTAGAAAATATTTCTCTGTGCATGTGTGTTCACACACATGTATGTACACACACGTCCCTCCTTCTCACTGCCATCAAGTTAGTTCCATCTTATACCAGCCCCACCAGTGGGTTCCCAAGGTAGTAAACTACACAACAGGCAACCACTCACCTTTCTCCCTCAGAGCAACTGCGAGAGTCTAACTGCCAGACAAGTGCCGTTAGTCGTTGGGTTAGCACAATTCCATGGACCACACCATAAGACTTCACAGATACGTGCATGGATGTGTATGTAAAATATCTCCTAGTCATGTCCACTTATTACTGTTGCTGAGTGCCCCTGAGTCAACTATGACTCATGATCCTATTAAAGAGACTGAACCCATGCCCTGTCCCACACCATGCTCACAATCAATGCTGTGTTCAAACTCATCATTGCAGACAGAGTCAATCCACATCCTACAGGGTCTTCTGGACCACATGTCTAGCACGTGAGACCAAGTTTCACCATCCTTGCCTCTAAGGAGCATCCTGGTTGTACTTCCTCCAAGCCAGATTTGTTTGTTGTCTGAGCAGTCCAACACTGCCAACACTGCAATTCAAAGGTTTCAATTCATTGTCAGTGTGTCTTATTCAGTATCCAACTTTCACATACAACAAACAACTGAAAACACAGGGGCTTAGGCAAGCTGCGGTTTAATCTTTAAATTGACATCTTTGCTCTTTAGCACTTTTCCAGTGTAAAACATCCTTTTAATTTCTTGACTGTTACTACCATGGGTGCTGACTATGAACCCAAATAAAATGAAATCCTTGACAATTCCATTCTTTTCTCCATGTTTCATATTGCTTCTTGGTCTGGTAGTGAGAGTTCTGTTTTCTTGATGTTGACATGTAATCCATATTAAGGCTGTAGTCTTTGTCCTTTAGTAAGTAAGCTTTTTTACTTTCTGCAAGCAAGGTTGTGTCATCTGCAGAATGTGGGTTGTTAACGAGCTTTTCTCCAATCCTGATGCCACAGTCTTCCTGTTATATACCACTGAGCTGGAACCGGCTCACAGCTGACTCTCCAGATTTTCAGAGGCAGTAAATCACATGAGAGGAGACTGCTTATCATTCTTCTGTGCAGCAGCTGCAGGATAGCAGCACAGCTCCTTACATTAGGCCACCACACCTCCCCATTCTTCTTACTACAGTAAAGCTTTTTAAATTATTTATTCAGTATATATCTTGATTAAGTATGGAGAAAAGATCAACCCTAACACACATCCTTTCTGGTTTTAAACCCTTATTCTGTTCAAGCAACTGTTTCTTGGTTTATGTACAAGTTTCACATGAGTACAATTAATGTGTTCTGGAATTCATCCATTCTTCTTAGTGTTACTGACAATTTTTTATGAACCACAGTCACATGATTTTGCATAGTCAATAAAATACAAGTAAACATTTTCTGGTATTCTGTTGCTTTCAGCCAGAATCCATCTGACATCAGCAATGTTATCATTTGTTCCACTCTGAATCTAGTTTAAATTTCTGGTAATTCCCTTTTGATGTACCACTCTGGTCATTTTTAAAAAGCTTTTAATAGTTAAGATTTTACTTGTGTGTGATAGTAATGGTGTTTTTAAATAATGCACACATTCTGTTGAATTATCTTTTTCTCAAAAAAGAACAAATAAGGATCTCTTCCAGTCAGTTGCCAGGTATCAGTCTCCCAAATTTCTTGGCATAGGCTAGTGGGTAAATCTAAGGTTTTGTTTGCTGAAACATATCAATTGATATTCCGTTAATTCTTAGGGCTTCACCCCTCACCCCCCAATTCCTCAGTGCAACTTGAATTTTTTCCATCCATTGGTTCTGGATCTTATTTTCTTTTCTGAAGTGGTTTGACATGTGCCAAGTGTTTAATAGACTTTCAATGCTTCCTGTATCACTCAAGATTTTGTCTAAAGATTCCTTCAGTATTACAAGCTGAAGTTTGAATTTGTTCTTCAGTTCCTTCCACTTGACAAATTCTGAGTGTGTCTGTCTCTTCTGGTTTTCTAACTTCAGATCTTTACATATTTTGTTATACTTTCTAAATCTCCTTAGAAGACAACGCAATTAGTAACCTATGAGAGGAACAAAAACAACTAGCACTGAGGCTCAATCTTTTTTATGAAACACAATGATTTAGAATGAATCATAATGTAAATAAATTAAAAAATAAAAAAGAACTATCTTCTACTAAAAATTAGAGTTTCTTCGAAATAGCTCATCCAAAACAAAAGTACAACATGGTACTAACAAATGACAACATGGGCTTAAGCACCATATTGTGTTGAAAACTGTACAACTGCTGAGAAAAAAAAATGTCAAAAGGACACAGAACACACTACTTTAAGGTATGCCCATTTGGCCACAGATGGAATAACCTGTAAATTAAAATAAGAAAAAGTAAAGAAAAAAATACTACTACTCAGTAGATCTTCATTCAGTGCCATAAGGTGTCTAAGATAAATCTTTTGGAAGCGGAATGCCTCATCTTCCTCCTGAAGAGCCTCTGGTGGACAAATCACCAACCTTCGATTCAAAGTTTTAATGCTTTAATCATAGATCCACCATGGCTCATATTCATATGTTGTTAAGTGCCATCGAGTTGCAGAAGTCTCATAGCAACCCTATAAATGAAAGACCTGAGCACTTTCATCGTTTCTCCAAGTTCACAGGGTTTCTGGGGGCAAGTTCTTTTGGAAGTGGATGTCACTCCTGCCTCCAAGCTTGTTTTAATTGGGGAGCTCCATCAAACACTGTCCACCGTGGCTAACCATTTTTGCATTTGGCACAACAATGTCACAGTGTTCGGCTTCACAGAAACCACAAGTTACCTCTGTACAGCAAATGGACAGATCCATGTTATACCAAGAGAAAGGTGAGTTGTTGTTATTTTTTATAGAATACCAACTAAAAAATAATCAAACTAGAGAATCACCAATTAATTGATAAATGACTCAGGTAAAAATCATCAGTGGATTCTAGAGCTAGCAAGTCAAAGTTTGAGAAATTGATTATCTTTGTAATCTATAAGTATGTTTCAAAAATAATTTAAATAAAGTATCAGTAATTTTGAGTGGAGAACTCTAGTAGCACTACTTAAACAAGTGCATTGACATCATAACGATTGACATCATTATGTCTTCAGATATGACAGACACCCTTAGAAGAACTATCAGTGTTCCCATTTAGATTTTATACTAGCACTCAGATTTGAACTTCTAAATCCTATAATTTCAATCTAATAGAGGAAAGACTCAAATGGAGAACAGTCTAGAAAATAATTTGCCTATATGCTTCAAACTGTCAAAACTGAAAGTCTGAACGTGACTGAGAAACTGTTCCAGGTTAGTTATCATAACAAAAGACTAAATGCAAATGTGATCCTAGATAGCACCTTAGGAGATTAGAACTTCTTTTTTGCCCTATTAAAGTCATTACTGGAACAAGAGATCTCCCAATTAGATAAAAATATTACATAGGCATTAACGGCTTCATTCTGATTACACCAAAGATATTTAGAGATAAAGAGACATCACGACTATAGTTCCGAGAGCATTATCTCCATACTCAGAGACCTAGTGGTATGAAGGCTGAACTGCCAACTCACAGGGATCTACCAACTGCTCCGAGGTTGTGATTTACAGCCTCTTAAAACTTGTTGGAGCGTCAACTATGGGTTGGTTCCAACTCAATAGCACACAAAAATAACATCTTTATTCTTAAAGAAAATATGATTAAGGAAAATGTATTACAATGTTAACAGCTGGAGAATCTGAAAGACTGATAGAAGACATCTTTGTAGTGTCATTATAACTGAATAAATATGTCTGAAATTATTTCAAAATAAAAATACTTCTACCAATTCATTTCCATTATATGTTCTAAGTATGCCTTCATTAGTATAAAAATTATGAGTGATAAGAAAGCAATGCATCAGTTTATTTGGCAGTTGTTTATTATCTAGTGGTACACAAAATCAAGTATTTTATAATCAATGGAATTTTATATTCAAGGAAAAAATGCTTCTATTGCTTTATAATGGAAAAATGGGCAAGCTCCTCATGTGTGATTTACTGCCTCTGAAAACCCAAGGGAGGGTCAGCTTTGAGTCAGTTCTGACCTGATGGTCCATAACAGCATAATAAGGCTTTGTAAGAAAATATTGCCATCAAAAGGGTGTGTGTGTGTGTGTATATATATACATATATATATACACACACACACATATATATACACATACACACACACATATATATGTATGTGGTGTGTGTGTATATATTTAAAAGGGGTATATTTAATTATTAGCTGCCATTAGGGATCTCTGTTGGCTAAGAGGTAAGTATTTACATTGCCAGTGGAAAGGTACATGGTTTAATGCACCAGCAACTCCATGAGAGAAAGATGGGCAAACTGCTACTACAACAATTGACTCAAGATGATGCCATGTGCATATGTGTATCACATTCTTTTCTTAGTACATAAATGCACAAAGTCACTTGAAATACCTTGTGTTGCTAGAATAATCCCACATGGCTACATCTAGGAGGCTCCGCACCCAGGTCTTGGAGGGCTCCTTGAGGAATTTTTCCTGATAGATTCCTACTACAAGGTCCTCCACAGTAAGTAGCTCTAGATCATGCCTGATTCCTTCCAATGGTAAAGAGAAAATTAAACACAATTAGTGAATTTAGGTATTTAAGATATGTATAATAAAAAGGAAACAAATGAAGACACTGTAATGTACCTTTTGTAGTGACCAGAGTTTTACTTACCTGAGGTCTTTGCCATATACTTCAAACACCAGTTGACTCTTGCTCTATCAGCAGACTGGAGAAGGAAAAAAAAAATCACTTTTGCTTCCTATTTTTACCTTGAGTTCCTCGTAATTAATGTTGTCCTTTTAAATTTGAGAACGATGGAAGAGACTGAAGAGTTTGTGATTACTAAATCAAGAATTATAATAAAAAAGTGAAATATGTATAATTACTGCTATAACTAATCAGTTATATTTGTATAGCAACGTTAGTATGCTTTATATAAAGCAAGTAAGACTTTGAACAGCAAAATGAAGAAATGCTCAGAAAAGAGTGGGGAATCTGTTCAAGATTATTTCAGTTAAGTACTAAAGTTAGAACCCTGACAGTTAGAACTCTGACACTTAGCCTAGAATAATTTAAACAAAGAACATACCGTTTTTCCAAAGATTTTAAGAAGAGAAGCAAAAGATTATTACAAATATAGTTCTGAATAAAAGTTAATCTTCATGGAAAGATGAGAGTAAAAGGAAATTGTAGGTATTTTAGAATAAGAAACTAAAAAATACTCTGTGAAAACAAAAATATGTTTTCCAGCCTTCAAAATGCCTCTAAAACCAGAGAATGTAAAACGAAACCAGACAATTTAAAATGAAAGATACTACATACTTAACTATATTTAAAATTAGTTCTATTGACATAGTGCATGAATCAAAGTCAGTTGTTCAAAACTACTAGTTTCTCAGAGGGAGAGGCATGGACATGTTCCTTCTGTAAAGATTTATGCAACAGGAAACCAAGGCAGGGCTGCAATGAGTCTGAACTGACTGGGCTGCAGTGGTTAGGACCCACATAACTGCCTAAAGGGAAGGGGGAAAGGAACCAAAGAGAGGGCACAAGGACAGCAGAGATTAGCAGACAGATGGGTGAGGTGAAGGAACAGAGGCAATACAGTGAGGATGTGAAGAGACCCTGTGACAAAAGCACTTACATGATATATATGAAGGACTGAATTAAAACCAAGAAAAATAACCCAGACTAAGCATGTTTTAATACACAATTAATACCCAGGCAAAAATGTTCTCTGGTTACTTTACATGACATACCTTGCAGTAGATAGGTGGCCAGTTCCCTGGGTTTGGAAGAATAAATTTATAAAGGTTTTGTAACACAGTTGCTTGGTCATGCCCAGACTCAAAGTTTGAAATGGGAATCTTGTGACTAGAATCACCTGGAGGAATTAAAAGAGGAGGAAAGGGTTCAGAATTTGACCAGGTCAATGTTATGAAATTGGTACAGGGGTAGGAAAACAGGAATAGGATCATGTATACTAGTTTTTAAACACATGTACTAGGTCTGGTTATGGTTAGGTACTTTACATATCGTATCCCAAAACTTTACAGCCATGGTATGACATAAGTGGTATATTTATTGTTGTAATGTGGAGTCAGAACCAATGTCTAGCTGACCCTCCAGTGGGTTTTCAGAGGCAGTTAATCACAAGGGAGAAGATAGCCCATCTTTCTGCTAGATTCAAACCATGTGATAAATAGTGGAAGCAGGACTTAAATTCAACTTGGTTAAGTCCCCCCACCGCAACCCTGCAGTGTTTTCACTATCAACTATGCTGTTAACCTCATCTTACCTTCGTCTCCACAATCAATATACTTGGTAGCAGCAGTCAGAAGACTGCACTGGGAAAGTCTGTAGTCAGGGACCTCCCTAAATTATTGACAAGGTAAGATGCCAGTTTGAGGACTAAGGTGCGCCTGATTCAGGCCATGGTCTTTTCAATCACTTGCTATGCATCTGAGAGCTTGACAATGAATGTCTAAGGACGACAGAAGAATTGATACCTTTGAACCATACAGTGTTGGAGAAGAATGCTGAAAATCCCATGGGTTGCAAAAAGAACTAACAAGTATGTTTTGGAGAAGGTGCAGCCAGAGTGCACACTGGAAACAAAGAATCTTTGTCTCACATTCTTTGGACATGTTGCTAGGAGATGTTATTTCTTAAATAGAGAGACATCATTGTTGGGGAGCGGAAGGCCAATGAAAGAGAGGAAGACCCTCAACCAGGCTGGTTGACATGGTGACTGTGGCAATGGGCTTGAGTGTATCAGATTGTGAGGTAGGCAGGGGACAGGACAGTGTTCAGACTGTTTGTTCACAGGGTTACTATGAGCTGTGCTTGACTGCACCTAAAAACAGCACAACAACATGCTGCCTTTCATGAACTGGATTTAGTAATCAGGCTGGATAACTTAATATAGTTTTTAAAGAGATTACATGATAAAGATTTCTACCTCACATATAAGAGAGACCAGGAAATTCAGATCAAACCTCTAAAGAAAAAGGAAAAAGCTTGTGTATGTCAAGGGCACACTGAAGAACCATCAGGTCAAGGTGAAAGTATAGAAAACTGTGAAAACAAGTGTAGCTTTTGCAACCATTTATCTTCTAGTGTCATTTGCCAAATCCAGAAGAGGAAGCTGAACAGATGAGAAGTTGTCTTCTTGACAGTTTTTGAGACATCAGTTACTAGTGCTTCGTGTTTCCTGAAAGAAAATTCATTCTTTGGAAGGAGGTGATACCATAACAATTTTCAAATTACTGAAAAGCCATTTAGCTGAAAAACTGCACATGAACAACAAGGTACACAGGAAACCTGAGACCCAAAACAAAGCTGGTAGAGATCCACAGGGGACTCTAGTTACTGAAAGTGTTAGACAGAGCTCAAATGATGCTTATCATAGTTGAAGAAAGGAGATTAGATTTTTAAATTGGAAACTATTTTTTTAAAAGATAAGACTTTAATTTCATATGACAATAAAGTATAGAAAAGCAGGACAGGTAGTAGAGAAAATCTGTCTTGAAAATACTGCAGAAATGAAAATTCAATGAATAATTATGGATTTAGGTCCTTGACAGAATCTGACATTTGAGGTTGTTTTTTCCCCTAGGTATATTTGGGCAATTCTGAAAGAGAGAGATTTAGAGGCTGAAAAACTGAGCAGCATCTTGTATCAGATAGAGACCTACAGGTTGAAGAAAAGTTAAAATAGTCCATTGTTCTCTGGTTTTCATTGTTGGCTGAGAAGCCAGATGTCAATTTTATTGATTTTGGCACTAATTTGTCCACTATTCCTCTGTACCCACTTTTCCATTAACTTCAACCAGAAAAGACTGACTAATCTATCTCAATCTCTGAAATGTTACCCAAGTAATTTGAGAGGGCCAATGACCCTCGATTTCTTCCAGTAGCCATCATAAATATTCTTCAAGAGAGGAATAACAAGTTGTCCTGCTGCTTAACATATAAAGATATTAAAATATCTAACATTCTTGCTCTTAAGAACTCTAGAGAAGTTTCTGACAGTAGATTTTCCCAATGCTATTTGTTTTTTTATCTTCTGACTGTTGGTACTAACAGCTTGATTCAGGTCCTGGTCTTTACAATTACTTGCTATGCATCAGAGAGCTGGACAATGACTAAGGAAAACAGAAGAAGAATCGATGCCTTTGAGTTTTGGTGCTGGAGAAGAGTGTTGAACATTCCACGAATGACCAAGAGAACAAACATGTTTGTCCTGGAGAGGGTGAAACAAAGTTACTCCTAGGTGGCAAGGATTTTGAATCTCAGGTTGAACACACTTTGGGTGCATTGTAGAAGGGACCAGTCCTTTGAGAAGGACATCTTGATTAGAAGAGTGGAGGGTCAGTGCAAGAGGGGAAGACCCTGGATGAGATGGATTGACTCAGAGTCTGGGGTAATGGGGTTTGGTTTGTCAAAGACAGTGAGACTGGCTCAGGATAGGACAGAGTTCAGAGCTACTGTAGGGTTGCTATGGGTTGCAGGTAACTCAACAAACAACAACAATAATAACTTGACTGAACATCAAGGCAACCAACAGACTGAAACAAAACAAAACAAAACAAAAAAACAACTACCAAAAAACTAAGAGAAGATCTTTATAACAGATTTATTAGAGTGAGTCTTTCTAATAACCAGAATGGTCTTATACAGTGAAATAAAAGGCATTTCTTTTTTTATATTGAGATGTTAATGAAAGTTTATAAAGAACTTGGGTTTCCAATCATTCACTGAGGGCTGGCAAAAAACTTAGAGGCGATAAGTAATCTACATGGCATTGAAACAGACGAGGGAGAGGAACTATATAAAAGAAATACATAACTGGGTATTATTGGCATGACAAGTTCAGAATAATAGCTGCATAGTAAAGTGGGAGTGGTGGTGGGGAACGACTGTATAACAATGAAAGAACTTTTTTCCCCAAAGTAAAAAGTGATCTGGGTGGAAGGGGGGGCAAGGAGAAAAGTGTGTTAAAAAAAGGCATTTTAGTATCAGCAGAATCATAAAATATTCAAACTTAAAAACTTGAAAAACACAGTAACTAAAGTGAAAAACTCAGTAAGTGGATTTAACAAATGATTTGACACAATCAAATTAGAAGGTAAACTGAATTCAAATTCTAGTCAAATTAGAAGATATTATGATACAATCAATTATTAAACATAAATTAGGAGAAAAGGTCCATAATGAAGAATACACAGTAGGAAAAAAAATAAAAACGTAAGTGCTAGAGCAGATACAGAGAAAAGTTCTATTACACAATAAAATATGATATGGTAATTTTCCAAAACTAATGAAAGGTTTCACCAATATCTGTTGTTGCTGTTGCTAAGAGTTGTCGAGCAGAGACGACTCATAGCAATCCTATGAACCAAAGACCTGAACACTTGTATAACTCATCGTTTCTCCACTTTCGTAGAGTTTCTGGAGGTTAGCTCTTTAGGAAGCAGATGCCAGTCCTGTTTCCACGCGTGTTTTAACTGGGAACTCCACACCAAACACTGTCCACCATGGGTAACCATTATCTCATTTGACACATCAGTGTTACAGTGTTTAGCATCACAGCAATCACGAGTTAACTGTACAGCCAATGGACTTAAGAATGATATATTACAAATAAATCATACCTAAACACAACAGAAAAGCTGCTACAAACAAAATACCAGAAAGAAAGAATAACAAAAGTAGCCAAGAAAAACAAGACAGATGAATGGAGCAACAGCTGAATTTTCAAAAGTACACAGGAATCCAGAGGGGAATGGAATCATGTGTTCAATACACTAAATGAAAATAGCTGCCAATTTAGAATTCTAATCCAATAAAAATATCAAGAAAAAAAGAATATAAAACTTTTAGACCAACACAATAGATTTTATCACCAGTAGTCTTCACTAAGAGAAATATTAAAAGGTATTCTTCAGCCTTAAGAAAAAAGATAACAAATTGAAGTTCAGGTACTGTTAATATCTACTAATTTATTTTCCCCCATATCATTGATCACATTAGCATATTATACTTTTGTCTTCTCCCTTCACGAAAATATAAATTCTGCAAATACAGGGACCATTTTTGGTTCACTGATTTATCTTCAACATCTAGAGCATCTGCCTAGTCCACATCTTTTCTCCTGTCAGTCTTTTTCTTTTATAATTTTGTCTTTCCCTGAGATTATAAAGATTATCCTCTTATTTCTTAAATGTAGTTATAACTGGTTTGATTAATTTTCCACACATATCTCTATAATCCATATGAAACATGTGTACAGTAGAAAAGTCTTCCTTTTATTTGTAATAGACAGCCAAACAGGCCAATACGACTGGGCCGGTTCTCTATTCTTTTCTATTAACATGAAGTGCTACTTTTACAGAAGTCCTCATATTTCTTTAAGCACATTTCTAGTATTATGTGGAAAAGTAGACAGTAAGAAAGAAAGAAAGAAAGAAAGACTTTCACTGAGATGAATGACACAGTGACTGTAACAATGTGCTTGAGTTTGGAGGAAATCATGAGATTAACATGAAGTAAGATTTCAAACTGTCGTTCAAATGGTCACCAGAAGTCATGGTCAATTTAATGGGGTCTACAGGAGTTGCTCTAACCCAAAGGCCACGCCTCCCCGGTGGTGCGAATCCATCAGTGGTTCCAAAAAAAGATGGGCAATCTCTGTGCAATTTATAGCCTTGGAAACCCAATGGAAGATCATCTATGAATTGGTTCCAATTCAAGGGCAATGAGCTGAGTTGAGTAACAATAACAGACTCTATTCTGTAATACATTTCCTAGACTGCATCTGTCTATTTAATTTTAACTTCCACAATATTTTTAATAATTACAACTTTGTAATAGTCATCTCTCAAATTCTTATGGTCCTTTTTTAAACATGGATTCCAAGGTAAAATAACCACCAAAATAATACTTCACAATTCCAGTAAGTATGGTAAGAACTACTCTATTATTATAAAGAAATATTTTTATGGAAACATTTCTGACTATAAAACTTATTCATATGGTAGACTACACTAGTTCACGGGGCATTTTATAATGCAAAACCATTATCAATCTTCCAAAGTTTTCCTCTAGCGTTAATATCTTGGAGATCTAGAAAAGTTTTACAAATTAATTCTATAGACACTTCAAGGAACAGAAAATTCTAATGTCATAAAGAAGAAACATTCCCCATGCCATTTTAAGATGGCAAAATAATCTTGATAACTAAACAAGGGGCAAAGTGCATTTGAATTTTTAACTCAAATGCCCAAATCCTAAAACAAAGTTATTACCCAAGTAAATTGAGAATTTAAGTTACACTGTGATGGCAGGAAGCTTGTTCCCAGAATGCAAGGTTAGTTTGACATTAGTAAATCACTACATGAACAACAACAACAAAATGCTATAAAATTAATTGGGATTCAGAAAAAGCATTCTTTCTTAATTAAAATTCACAATTGTTATCTCTGGATAGAATAAGGATAGAAGGAAACTTAATTTTGATAAAGAGTTGTTGTTGTTGTTGTTATGTGCTGTCGAGTCGCTTGCGACTCATAGCGACCCTATGTACAACAGCTCTAAACTCTGCTCTGTCCTGTGCCAATCTCATTGCCTCCGACACACTCATCCTGACTGCCCCAGTCACCGAATCAATCCATCTCCCAGAGGGCCTTCCTCTCCTGCGCCTGCCCTCCACCCTCCCAAGCAAGATGTCCCTCTCCAAGGACTGTCTCTCCTTACAACATGACCAAAGTATGTCAGACAAAGACTCAGAATCCTTGCCTCCAAGGAGCAGCCTGGTTTAACCCTGTCCAGGATGAATCTGTTTGTTCTCTTAGCAGTCCATGGCACCTTCAGCACTCTTCTCCAACACCAAAGCTCAAAAGCATCAATTCTCCTTCTATCCTCCTTGGTCATTGTCCAGCTATCTGATGCATAACAAGTGATTGCAAAGACCATGGCCTGTACCAAACTAACCTTTGTCTCCAGAGACACACCGTTGCTCTTGAGTACTTTAGAGAGGTCCCTAACAGCAGACTTTCCCATTGCAATACGTCTTTTAATTTCCTGGCTGCTGGTGCCAAGAGTGTTGATTATAGAGCCAAGCAAACAGAAGCTGTAAATAAACTCAATCTCTTCACCATCCATCCTGATGCTGCCAACTGGTCCAGTGGTGAGAATCTTTGTCTTCTTGACATTGAGCCTCAATCCATATTGAAGGCTGCAGTCCCTGACCCTCAGCAGCAAGTGCTTCAGGTCCTCCTCAGTTTAAGCAAGAAGGGTTGTGTCATCTGCATAATGCAGATTGTTTATGGCTCTTCCACCAATCCTGATGCAACATTTCTCCTCGTAGAGCCCAGCCTCCTGGATGATCTGTTCTGCATACAGGTTGAAAAGGCATGGAGACAGGACACATCCCTGGCATACGCCCTTCCCAATTTTGAACCATGCAGTGTTTCCTTGCTCTGTTCTGACAACTGCCTCTTGGTCCAAGTATAAGTTTCGTATTAGCATGATCAAGTGTTCTGGGATTCCCATTCTTCTCAGAGTCAGCCAGTTTGTTATGGTCCACACAGTCAAACGCCTTTGCATAATCAATGAAGCACAGATAGACATTCCTCTGGTACTCCCTGCTTTCAGCCAATATCCATCTAACATTAGCTACAATATCCCTAGTACCACGACCCCTTCTAAACTCTGCCTGGACTTCTGGCAGTTCTCTGCTGATGTGCTGTTCCAGTTGTTTTTGGATAATCTTCAGCAGAATCTTGCTTGCATGTGAAATCAATGAGATTGTTCTATAATTTCCACACTCTGTTGGGTCACCTTTCTTTGGAATGGGAACAAATATAGATCTCTTCCAGTCAGTTGGCCAAGTGGTTGTTCTCCAGATTTCTGGGCACAACTTGGTAAGCACATCCAGGGCAGCATCTGCTAGCTGAAATATGTCAACTGGTATACCATCTATTCCTGGAGTCTTATTTTTTGCTATTTCCTTCAAAGCAGCTTGAACTTCTTCCTTCATCACCACAGGCTCTTGCTCATATGTTGTTTAATTAAATTCTTCTGTGTCTGCCAATTTCTTCTGATACAATGACTCAGTATATTCTTTCCATCTTCTTTTGATACCTCCTGGATCATTTAATATTCTGCCTAAAGCATCCTTGAATATAGCAACTCAAGGTTTGAATTTGTTCTTTAGTTTCTCGAGCTTAAGAAATGGTGAGCAAGTTCGACCCTTTTGGTTTTCTGACTCTAACTCCTAGCACATTTCATTGTAATATTTCACTTTCTCATCCGGTGCTGCCTTTTGGAATCTTCTGTTCAGCTCTTTAGTATCTTGAATTCTTCCTTGTGCTTTGGCTTCTCTGTGCTCCAGTGCAATATTCAGAGTTTTTTCTGACAACCATTTTGGTCTTTTCTTCCTCTTCTGTTTTTGTAATAAATGTTTGCACTCTTCTTGGATGATAGATACCCTTGATATCCTCCCAGAACTCATCTGGTCTTTGTTCATTCGTGTTCAAGGCCGCAAACCTGTTCTTGAGATGGTTCTGAAATTCAGGTGGGATAGACTCAAAGTTATATTTTGGTTCTCGGATTCAGTTTAATTTTCCTCAGCTTCAGCTTGAACTTGCATATGAGTAGTTGGTGGTCTCTTCCACAATCACCTCCGGGTCTAGTTTTCACAGCTGATAAAGAGCACCAAACAAAAAACCCAAACTCATTTCCATCAAGTCAATTCTAACTCACAGCAATCTTGTAGGACAGAGAACACAACTGTCCCTTTGGGCTTCCAAGGTTGTAAATCTTTAGAGACAGGCAGACTGATCTTTTTCATTAAGTGGATGGTGCATTCAAACCACCAACTATTTGGTTAAGAATGAATGCCTTAACTACACTACCAACTAAAGCCTCTACTAAAACGCATACCCCAACCAGTTTAAACTGTAACAAATCATGCCGTTGTGTTTATATATATGCTGTAAAGTCAACGATTCATACTGAACCTATGAACAAGAGCCCTGAACCCTGCCCTATCTTGAGCCAATCTCACCCTCACCCAGTTACTATGTCAATCCATCTCATTCCAGTCTTCCACTTCTGTGCTGAACCGTACAACTTCCTAGCATAATAATCTTCTTCAATGACTGCTCCCTCCTTGAAACATGCCAAAAGTATGTGAGATGGGGCACTGCAATTCTTCACATAAGAGAATGAAGATTCTAGCTGGTATTTTAGGATACAACAATTTTTTTTTAAATTTAAAGATAACTTTTGTTGTTGTTATATGCCGTCGACTCTTAGCGACGCTATGCACAACAGCCCTAAACCCTCCTCTGTCCTGTGCCAATCACACTGTCTCCAATACACCCATTCCGACTACCCTAGTCACTGAATTAATTCACGTCACAGAGGGTCTTCGTCTCCTGTGCTTTCCCTCCACCCTCCCAAGCATGATGTCTTTCTCCAAGGACCTGTCCCTCCTTACAACATGTCCAAAGTATGTCAGACGAAGCCTCAGAATCCTTGCCTCCAAGGAGCAGACTGGTTTAACCCTCTCCAGGATGAACTGGTATGTTTTCTTAGCAGTCCATGGTACATTCAATACTATTCTCCAGCACCACAGCTCAAAGGCATCAATTCTCCTTCTATCCTCCCTAGTCATTGTCCAACTCACTGACACATAACAAGTGATTGCAAAGACCATGGCCTGTACCTTAGTCTCCAGAGTGACACCAATGCACTTTGGAGAGGTCCCTAACAGCCAACTTTCCCATTGCAATATGTCTTTTAATTTCCTGGCTGCTGTGCCAAGAGTGTTGACTGTGGAGCCAAGTAAACTAAAATTTTAACAATCTCAATCTCTTCACCATCCATCTGATGCTGCCAATTCGTCCTGTGGTAAGAATCTCTGTCTTCTTGATATTAAGCCTCAGTCCATATTGAAGGCTGCAGTCCTTGAAGTGCTTCAGGTCCTCCTAAGTTTTGGCAAGCAGGGTTGTGTCATCTGCATAATGCAGATTGTTAACGAATCTTCCTCCAATCCTGATGCCATACTTTTTTTTTAATATGGTCATTTCTGTAAAATGATTTTTTTTTCTAATCTAGGTACCTTTGAGTGATGTAACTCAAAGATACCTAGATTAGAGGAAAATTTTCATTTCACAGAAATCACTATAAAAAAACAGAAAACCACAGAGTTTAGCAACTGGTGTGATAAAGTTAAAACATAAAAGTCAACTATGAGGAGAGACAGATGATCTCATCTGACCAAGGGGCCCTGGAGAGTTTGAGAAATCAGTACTTCAGCTGCAGAGGCCTCATCAGCAGAAGTTGGGAGAGGAGGGCACCAACCACAGGGAAAAGATTGTGGGGTGGTGTGTGTGTGTGTGTGTGTGTGTGTGTGTGTCCTGTGCTTCAGCTTACTGACTTAGTCCTCCTTGGACAGCAACATGTCTTAGCCTGTCAGCAATGGGAAGATGGCTGATTATTCAATTTCAGAAATCTGATGATGCTGACAAAGATTATGGAAGAGATTTAGGTCCACCAGCTAAGAGAATCTGGTCATTTTCCCAAGAATCTAAAAATAAAGAGGCAATGTGGAAAGAAGTCACAAGAAGGTAGTGAGGACTCAGAAGAAAAAGAAGACTAAGAAAGATGACTCTCACTCAGCAGAGGATAGTGCAGATGAAAAAGAGTATCATTAAAATATAGGTCAGCAACAGCAGCAGCCTCTACGCAAAGAGAGAGGCTCATGGAAGATGTGGGCAGTGAAGAAGAAGAGGAGGAAGACGAGGCACCATTCAAAAAAAAATTCTGGCCGAGATGAAGATTTCCTAATGGATGATGATGATCATGACGTCAGTGACTATGGCGTTCGAAAAAGAAACACAATAAGATGGGTAAGGCTAAATGTTACGAGAAAAAATATTGCCCAAAGCCAGGCTAAAAAGGCAACAGGGCAGCCAAATCCACTGAAAGGCAAAGGAAAAGTGGGTGGACCCACAGCTTCAAATGCATCAAAGGAAGAGACTCCTTCCCCGAAAGACAACAGCCTGAAAGCCATCAAGAAAACCAAACACCCACCAGTCCTCCACCAGAGAAATCTGGAGATGAAGGGTCTGAAGACAAAGCCCAGTCAAAGGATGATTAAGAGTGATGATGGTTTGGGGAGCGATCTTATTAAAAAAGAAAAATAAAAGGCAAAAAAGAGTTACCTTGCTTAAGACAGAACATGGTTTTGGTTATGGCTTGAGTCACCAGCTTTCAATACTTTTTTCCATTTGTTGAAAATAACATTTCTCCTCTTCTATTGAGAAAACTGTGGTATGTTTAAATTACATTTTTGTAGGTGCATCTTCTCTACTATTTCTCCTCCTCAGTCTCCAATGAAAGCCATGCCAAATTAATCACTGGAGTGACTGCTTCATCTTACTATTTTCATGTATTCTCAGTTGTAAAGCATTAAGATTTGAGATTAATACTCTAAACTTTTGCTTTCTGCTAAATTATAGCAAACTGAACATTGCTTAATTGCTTAAGAAGTTTGGAAGGGTTTTAGTTAAAAATGGTTTCTTGTTTTCCTATCTGAACTTTCTGAAAAATCAACTGTCCTCTAATAAGAGCTTTGGTTATCAATTTACACGAGCATTTATGTCTTTAAAAATATATCATTACTTTAAACGTCCAATGATAAGGCAGGTAGGAGATTTAAAATGAATTCTGAGTTCTTTTCAAAAGTATTCCTGTTTTTCATCTTGGGTGGTAAGTGGAGTTGACTGGCCTTGTTTTAAGGTATGAGTTTTCTTTTTATTCATCACTTCTTAGAGACTTGGAGCCAGTGATCCTTTATCCTGCTGCGGTCTTTAAAAAGCTTAAAAAAAAAAAAAGCAAGGTTGACCAAAAGGGAAATCATTCTTGATTTGTGGTCTCATTCTCTAATGTTCATGTTTTTAGTGCATATGTGCATCTATTCTGTTCCTTGAGTAAACTGTTACCAAGGATAACTATCCTCTAGAAATGAAATGGTAAGATCAATCAATATATAATGACTTTCTTCTCAAACTGACAAAAGATGCCTACATTTTAAGCACAAAGACAAGCCTTAGTAAATCTGCTGGAGGATCAGATAAGAGTTGGTTCCAAACCAATAGAAAACTACAAAAAATCACAACTGAAAAAAACCTCCCATACATATGTATTTATATATGTAATGTTACTGAGAAAATGATCTTTATTGAAAGATAAAGATCTAAAAATAAGAGTAATTCCACGTTAACTAAAAGATCCAACTATCATGAAGATGCCAGTTTCTTCAAAATGTCTAAAAATGTAAAGGTGACTTTAATATAAATCCTATTAAGGCTTTTATAAAACAGAAAAACAAAAAGTCAAGAATAGCCTTGCTATCCCAAAAAACTAAAACCATCTGTCTATTAGGTAATTATTACCAATCTAGTAAGATTATGTAGTTGCTTTCGCTGAAGGTAGCTTTTGAGTCAAAACCAACTCACAGCTGATCCTCCATCAAGTTTTCAGGGGCAGGAAGTTGCAAGGGAAGAGACTGGCCATCAATCTCACATGGAGCAATTGATAGATTTGAACTGTGTGCTTTTGGGAAGCTCCAAGATTATTCTGCGGTCATCCTCGCTCACCATGCAATTTTCAAATACATCAGAAGGAACTGAAAAGACCATTTTTTGGCTCGGGCCCACCTCATTTAAACGGTAACTGCCATTACAGTTTAGAATATGTTATTTTTGTTGTTAGGTGCCATAAAGTCAACTACCACCCCTGGAGACCTTATAAACAACAGATCTGGACCTTGCCCTATCCTACACCTCATTATCTTTGGTACATGTCTACATGTATTATCTATAAGTATCTTTCATAGGCTTAAGCCCATTTTTATAATATTTGTGTCAATCAATCTTGTTGGGGGAGATAGTCTGACTCTTTTCTTCTGAACTGCTAGCTCTGTTAGATGTACTTTTCCAAGAACTGGTTCCTTGTGACAAGTCCAAAGTTTGTGAGACTAAGTTACAGTATTCTTGCCCATAAAAAGCATTCTGGTTAAACTTCCTTCCAGACAGACTCCTTTGTTCTTTTGGCAGTCCACAGGATATTTAGCACTCTTACTCAAAGGCATTGATACTTCTGTCATCCTTAGTCACTGTTCAATTTTCAGATACACAGAAGTAATGAAAAGACCATTGCTTGGATTAGGCTCAACTTAGTATTTAAACTGACAACTGTTATTAAGGTTAACACACTAAAATTCAAGTACAAAAATAGAATGGAATAGAGGAAAAGACCAAAGATACAATGGAAATGTGATCTTACACATTAGAAAATGCACTGATTATTTAATAAGCTCAATCTCTATCTCACATGTTACTCTTGTAGTAGTTATTAGGCATCCTCAAGGTGGTACCACCTCAAAGCTACTCTTTTTAATAACAGAATGAAATCCTGCATCCTCGCCACAATCTCTGTGATGCTTAAGCCCGTTATTTCCACTGTGTAACACCACCTTGTTGAGGATGCTCCCTGTTTTGCTGACCATCTATGAAGCATTAGGCCTTTCTCCAGGGGATAGCCTATCCTAAAAACATAAATTTTCATCGGTTTTGCTGTTAGGAAGCGTTCTACTTACACTCCTTGCAAGACAAATTGGTTTCTTCTTTTGATAGTCTAGGAGATTTTTTTATTTTATTCTTTTTTTGTGTGTACCATCAAATCAGATCTGACTGGTGCTGGAAGAGATTGCTGCTCCTTCTCCAGCAGAGCATTTGGTGGATTTGAACCATGTATCTCGGGGGTTGCAGTGCAGCTTTTTGCCATAGGCCACCAGAACTCCCTAGCCTATGGCATATTTAATATTCTTCACCAACATCACAATTCAAAGACATAAATTCTTCCTTGGTCTTCCTTATTTGTAGCCCAATTTCCACATTTATACAATGTGCACATGCATAAAACCACCTCAGCTTGGGTCAGGAAAACTATAGCGTTTAAAGTGACATCCTTATGCTACACTTTAAGTAGGTTCTTGGTAATAGATTTGCCCAATGTCATCTGATTTCTTGACTGCTGCCTTGATGGACACTGATTGTGGATTAAAATATATATAATATTTGACAGCTTTATTCTTTTTTCTATGCATCATGACGTTGTTTATAAATCCAGTTCTAAGGATTCATGATGAAATGCAATCCATACTGAACTTCAGATGCTACATAACCAAGTCTAGATGAAGAAAGGACTTCAATACAAAATGCTTCCCAATTATTAGTATGAAATAATCTATCTTGAAGACCCAGGACTATATAGAAACCCTTAAGGACAAGCATACAAACACAATCAAAGAGACTACAGAAAAAAGAGACAGTTATTTGCTAAAATAAAAAATTTCTGTCATTAAGAGGTATCACAAAGAAAGTGAAAGGTACTACTAGTGAAGACAACTAACCTCACACAATTAAAAAGAATGACTACTCTGACAAATAATAAGCTCCTACAAACCAGTAACATTCACAGCAGAAAATTGGAGGAAAGACGCTGCATTTTTAAGAAAGGTTAAAGAAAAACCCAAAATTATGTATCTCAAAATAACTCACAAAAGTAACTTAAGATTCAGAAGAGTGGTGGTAGTGTTAGGTGCCATCAAGCAAGGACTCCCAGTGACTCTGAACCTTATCCTGTCTTGCACCATCTCTGATATACTTAGGCCATTGTTGGTCACTGTGCTGATGCATCTTGTTGCGGCTCTTCCTCTGACCCTCCACCTTTCAAAGCAAGATGCCTTTTTACAACAGGATGGTTCCCATGCAGTGTTCCCTTGTATTGTTCAGAAAAGAGCTTCTTGGTCTATTATACAGTTCATGTGAGTACAATTAATTTTTCTGGGATTCCCATTCTTCTGAATGTTAGCCAAAATTTGTTCATTAACATAGTCAAATGCCTTTATACAGTCCATAAAACACAAACAGATATCCTTCCGGTATTCTCTGCTTTCACCCACAATCCATCTGACACCAGCAATGATATCCCTGGTGTCAGAGCCTATTCTAAATACCATTTAAATTTCTGGCACTTCTCTGTTGATATTCTTGGATAATTTTAAGCAAGATTCTACTTTCATGTAAGGTATTAATGATGATGATGTATTTGTTATGTGCTGTTGAGTCACCTGCGATTCATAGCGACCCTGTGTACAACAGCCCAAATCCCTGCTCTATCCTGTGCCAGTACTATTGTCTCTGACACACCAACCCCCATTACCCCAGTCACTGAATCAATCAATCAATCAATCCATCTCACCAAGGGTCTTCCCCTCTCGCGCTGTCCCTCCCCAAGGACTGGTCCCTCCTTGCAACATGTCCAAAGTTTGTCAGACACTGTTTGATAATTTCCACATTTTGTTGGATTACCAAAAGTTTTCATCCAGTAAGTCGGTCAGGTCTTCCAAATTTCTTGGCACAGACCGCTGAGCACATCCAGGGCTGCATCTGTTTGTCAGAATGTCAAGTGGTATCCTAGTAATTCCTGTTATTGTTGTTGTGTACTGTCGAGTACAAACTGACCCATAGCTGACCCTCCAGTGAGTTTTGAGAAGCAGTTAACTGCATGAGAAGAGAATGCCCACCCTTCTCCCACGGAGCAGCTGGTGGCCTCAAACCACATCGTCTTCAGGATTCTTCTACTTCCTCCATTTTCTTTTGATGCTTCATGGATCATGTGACATTTTCTCCATGGCATCCTTTAATAAATATTACAACTTGATGCTTGAATTTTTTCCCCCAGTTCTTTCAGCTTTAGAAATGCTAAGCAAATTCTTCCATTTTATTTTCTAACTCTAGCTCTTTGCACATTTTGTTTTATTTTTTTGTCTTGCCCTTTGAAATCTACTGTTCATCTCTTTTGGTTGACCATTTCTTCTTTTTCAGTTTCTCAATGTTCTAGTGCAATTTTCAGGCTTTTGTGACATTCATTTTGGTCTTTCTCCTTGTCTTCGTAATGACTCCTTGATTTATGAATAATATAACTGCTGTTATTGCACAACTCGTCTGGCCTTCAATTACTGTTTAAAGCCTCAAACATGTCCTTGCGATGGTTTTTAAGTTCAGGTAGGATAAACTCATGGTTATATTTTGATTCTGTGGACTTGGAATTCTCTAAAAAGATGGAAAATTATGCAGCCAGGTTCACTGATATAGTGAATTTCATTGATACTGGGAATGTATCATTTTTTTTCAGCTGATTGGTGGATGCACTGCTGTGCACCAAGCTTCATTTTAAAAGCTGATGGGTCTTTTTTATACTTCCAAAGATGTATTTATTTTAAAGTAATTATTTCTCTCAAGAAAATTATTAACCAGTAGACAAAAGTAGAGCCTCCTAGTTGAAGTAGGGGAGAATAAACTGAAGAACCTCTTCAGAGGAACAAAGTTTGACGATAACAGAGGTGAAACAGATTATTTCAAAATTTTTCCAATCTTAAGGTCCTGTTGATTCTAATGTGATAAACCATAGTGTCCTTCAAGCATTCAAAGACTTTATGCACAATTATTTCATAAAAGGCCAGACAGCACCGAGGTTTCTGACAGTTTACAAGAATAGCTACCATCAGTAATATTGTTTGATAATTTTCACATTTTGTTGGATCACCTTTTTTGGAATTGAGAACAAATACATATTGAATCTGTTGCATCACTATAATGCTACAGACCACACTGGGTGAATGTCTGAGGGCGTTATACCAAAATGATTATTTCATTTCTGTACAGTATTTCAGTACAGATTTTAACAAATTTATCCCTGTAGTTTATAACAAAAATATTTTTCCTATGCTTATGTGTTTCTTATTATTATACCTAACAAAGCTGGATGCTCTTCTAAATTCTAAATCTTTTTATGTATTCTGATCAAAGCAGTTTTTACTACCTAATTACAATCATATCTCAAATCACATGGATTCGTCTCCACATGCTATAAGAACATGCTGTGGTTTTCCTTGATACCAATGGTTTTTGTTTGGGGGGATTTTTTAAGTTAATTTTTTAAAATTTTATATTGGTTTGCAAACAAAGGGTCAATATTTTTATGGTTGCTGATTCTGTAAAATATTCTGGTGATATAGCTACAATATTTTGCATTTGTGAGCCTACAGAAATAGCTCAGAGGATAACATAGTAATCAAAAGGGGTAATTTTTAAAGAAGAAAAAATTTAAAAGGTTTCCATTTAGCTACCAGTAATTTTGTAGCTAGAGACTAACATGTGCCTAATCCAGGCCATGGTCTTGCAATTACTTGCTATGTATCAGAGAGCTGAAAATGGACTAAGGATGACAAAAGAATTCATGCCTTCAATTGTGGTGCTGGAGAAGAGTCTTTAACATATCACGGACTGCCAAGAAAACAAGTCGGTCTGTCTTGGATAGGGTGAAACCAAGTTTCTCCTTGGAGGCTAGAATTTTGAAGCTCTGTCTCACCTACTTAGGGCATGTGGCCAGGAAAGACTACTCTTTTGAGAAGGACATCATGCTCAGAAGGGTGGAGGGACAGCACAGGAAAGGAAGACACCAGATGAGATGGGAAGACACACTGTGGCAATGGGGGTTGGTGCATCAGAATTAGTGAACACTGGGTTAGGACAGGGAGTAACAATAATAACTTTGTAGCTAAATTATTTTGCAACTCAATGGTTGCTGTTGTTATGTGCCTTATGACTTTATGAACAATAGATCTGAAACCTGCTCTATCCTGAGCAGATATGCCTGAGCTCCCTGATACAGTCACTGTGTCAATCCATCCTATTGAGGGTGTTCTTCCCTTTCACTGACCCTCCATCTTTCCCAGCATAATGTCCTTTTACAAAGACTGGTAACACTTTGTCTTCCTAACAACATGCTCAAAGTATGTGAGGCAAAGCTTTACTATCCTTGCCTCCAAGGATCATCTTGGCTGCACTTTCTCCAATGCATATTTGCTTGCTTTTTTGGTAGGCCATAATACATTGAGTATTCTTCTCCAACACCACAACTCTCATTGATTCTTCTGCTGTCATCCTTAGTCACTATCAACTTACATAGCAAGTAATCTAAAAGACCATCCATAGCTTGGATCAGAAGCACCTCTGTCTTTAAAATCTTATCATTGGTGCTTAACACTGCAGAGAGGTCTCTCACTTCAGATTTCTCAATGCAACATGTCTTTTGACTTCTTGACTGCTGGTACCAAGTGTGGTGTTTTGGGGTCCAAGTAAGATGAAATTATTGGTAACCTCAATCTGTGATGTTCCCAATCCAGTGGTGACTATTTTTGTTTTCTTGATGTTGAGATGTAATCTGTATTGAAGGTTGTAGTCTTTGATCTTCTGCAGCAAGTATTTCAAGTCCTCTTCACTTTCAGCAAACTGTGTCGTCTGCACAATATGGGTTGTTGATGAGTCTTCCTCTGATCCTGATGTCACATTGTTCTTCAGCAAGTACAGCCTCTCAAATTACCTGCTCAGCATAGAAATTGAAGAGGTATGTAAAAAGGATAAAGATCTAATGCACATCTTTCTTGATTTTAAACCACACACTGTTTCCTTGCTGTGTTTGAACACCTCCCTTGGTCTAGGTTTTGCATTTACACAGTTAAGTGTTCATATAACCTAAAAATAATTTAAGCATTTTAAAATTATACTTCTGTATGATTCAAATTGATAATAAGGCCCATGGGAGTAGCAAGAGGTTCATGGGAGGAGCAGGATCCTGACACCAGGAGTTCCTGCACTGGACTACATCAACCTTAGTGAAGCCATTGATTCAGACTGATATTAATCACATGTAACTTTGCTCTAGTGTATCATTGTAAGAAATATGACCCTTTATTTCTTTTGATTATACCTGCAGTCATTTCCCCTCCCCCATTTTTACACCAATATGGCTGTCACCCTAAAATAGTCATTAATCCTATTTAATAGGCAAATTTCCCCGGGTTATCAAACTGACAATTTACCAGATGTATAAATTGGTTGGCAAACATTTTAAATTGTTCTATGCTATTTCAATTTCATTTTGAATGATAAATTAAGAAAACATTCCTAGGGTCTTAACAGTCTTTTTCCAATACTATGCTCTATGAGGAGAAGTGTGGCATCAGGATTGGTGGAAGATCTATCAACAATCTGCATTATGCAGATGACACAACCCTGCTTGCTGAAA
>NW_006399807.1:8506777-8522013 GCF_000299155.1 Elephantulus edwardii | reverse complement strand
GGTTCATCCTGGAGAGGGTCAAACTGGGCTGCTCCTTGGAGGCAAGGATTCTGAAGCTTCGTCTGACATACTTTGATCATGTTGTAAGGAGAGACCAGTCCTTGGAGAGGGGACATCATGCTTGGTAGGATGGAGGGACAGCACAGGAGGGGAAGACCCTCTATGAGGTGGATTGATTCAGTGACTGGGGTAGTAGGGATGGGTGTCTCAGAGACAGTGAGATTGGCACAGAGCAGAGTTTAGGGCTGTTGTGCATAGCGTCGCTCCGAGTCGCAAGCAACTTGATGGCACATAACACTACCACCACATTCTGTCAATCTGATTTGCTTTTTTTTTCTACTACCATATACTGAGGGGTAAGGAGCGGCGCTGCCAACTTGAAGGTGTGTGGTTCAAATCAATCAGCGGCTCCCCAGAAGAAAGATAGGTAATCTCCACTAGTGCAATTTACTACCTCTGAAAAGCCCCTGGATAGTCATCTGCGACACAATGAAACAAAACAACTTAGGTACAACTTGATGGTATAAAACAGCAATCCATTAGTATGTCAGTTTAACAATCTGTTGCTGGGAGAAATTGTCTATGTGCACAAAGGTACAACAATATCTTTTATTAGTAACTTCCTCATCCAAAGTTACAGAAGTAGTTGTCACTGTCAATGGATGCCAATTCACAGTGAAAACAAAATGCTACACACACCTGTGCCATCTCTGTAAATGTCACTAAGTCACAAATATGAGTTCACTGTTTTGACTTTTGTGTCAATCTATGTCACTGAGAAGTTCCCTCCTATCTGCTAACCCTCTATAAAATATGTTCTTTTCCAGTGAATTTTCTTGTTATTGTGCCCAAAGTTAGATGAGCTGATGTAATACTATCTTGCCTGTAAGGTGTATTTGAGTTGTATTTTTTTCTACCACAGACTTATTTTTTCTTTTCACTGTCCAGGACACACTCAGCATTTTTTTATTAACATCCTAATTTAACACGTTGATGCAAATGATGGCAAATGTGTTTCTAAGTACAGTCGTCAATTTAAAAAGTATGCAGCACCATCAGTTCTTTTGTTTTTCTTAACTGTCCAGCTTTTGCATGCATAGGAGGCAAGTAACAAAACATGGTTTTGGCCGAGTACCACCCTAAGTCATCACAGTGATTTGCTTTTGAATGGGACATACAAAACCAACTCTTCCTTATACTCTTTATTCCACAGCCTACAATCTTACACACCAGTAAAACAGAGAAATGGTTAAAATCTAGGTTTTATTTTTTTATTAAAGCTAGGAACAAAATTCCAAGTACATAACCAATAAGTAGCCTAAAATATCATCATTTATAAAAAGCAGCATTACAATATAGTTGACTATCATAGAAAATCTGTTAAACAATTCAAAATTCAAACTTAAGTGATACATTTTTAAGTTAAAAAAATACGATAACCCCAAAAATGAAAAAAAATCCACTATCACTGAGTTAAACATTTCTTAATAAATCCGTTTTAAATTAGCATAAATTTAAAAATAAAACTATTATTAAAATTTTAATCCTAGTAATACAACTCATAGCAACCTTCCATAGGATTTCCTAGTCTAAATCTTTACAGGAAGAAAATAATCTTTTTCTCCCAAGCAGCAGCACATGGTTTTGAATTACCAACATTTCAGTCAGCCACTGGGGCTCTCTAATTTAGATATCAAAACCCAAACCCACTGCCTTCAAGTTGAATTTGGCTTACAGGAACTGTAAATCTTCCTTGGGAGAGACTGACTGTATCTTCACCAGAACAACTAACTGATGGGATTCAAATCACTGAACTTTCAGTGACATAATGCCCCATGCCACCAGTTCTCCTTTAATTTAGAGTCATTAAACAGTACTTAATAAATCACAGTTTTAAATGAATAAAAAATTTTAAAATAAATTAACATTTTAATCCTAATAAAGCAAGTTGCACTGTCAACCTAAAAACACAGTTCAAATCCACCAGCTGCTCCATGGGAGAAAGATGGACAATTTCCTTCCGTGCAATTTACTGCCTCTGAAAGCCTGCTAGAGGGTCAACTATGAATCAGTTTTTGACTCGATGGTACACACCAGTAAAACAGAAAAATGGTTAAAATCTAGATTCCAGGAAAGTTTAGCTCAAGAGTTCAGTTATATACAGTCATGTGCTCTGGTTATGAAACACTTAAAATAACAACCAAATAGCTTTTTTATTTATCCCATTACCATGAAATGATCCTCCATTAAATTTTCAAGGCTGTAATGTAAGTCCTTATAGAACAAGACTGCCTATCTTTCTGCTACACAAGTGACTCGTAGATTCAAGCCACTAACCTTTTGGTCATCAGCGTGACACATTATGGACCATCGGGACTCTTACTTTTCTACTCCACAGTGTTTTTTTTGTTTACCATGATCACACTCTTTTTTACCCATTAACTTTTCTTTTTTTATTATCCTAGATACATTTTCCTATAAATGTCCCTAAATCAAGATAACAAAACTTCTTGTACGAAGATCCTTCAGTAATAATTTAAGACTGTTCTCCTCTACTTATGTTTTATGTACCTGTTTAAAGCAGTAAGTCTTAACAATATACATATTACACCTATTCAATTCCATATGCTAAACTTAATTTCTTTGTACTTACTTGCAGCCTGACAATGAAACCTAAATCCTCGTGGAATTTCCCCTATAACACAAAGTAAAATATTATTGAGAAGCAGCAGAAATCTAGAAACTCTCTGTTTATGCTACAGTAAAGTGCTACAGAATGACCAAGTGGCATCAGTGATAATTCAAATTAGTTTTGTTTTAAGCAAAGGTAATTGCTACCAAAAAAATTGAATAATATTGTCTACGCTACTTTAAAATGATTCCCTACGGTGAAAGAAACACTAGGTAAAGGCAGCTTGTGCAAAATAAGTTGTAAGCACCAAAGACTCTGGATATAGAAAATGATACACCTTTACTAGGGGAATAGGGGTATCATCAAATTCTAACATTTTATTATTCATAGCAAAATCATTAACTATTTGACTAATCCTAAGTAGCACACTCTAATTTATTTTCAACTATTAAAATTGGTCATTCAAACTCATTGCAAGGTATCAAAATGCAAAAGCCTAGTAATCTGATGGCATGAAAAGAAAAGTCAAGAAAAATCCATGGAGTTCTAGTTTTAGTCTGTGATATGTGGGGTCATAGCAGTGACTCAATTTCAACAGATTAGGATCAGTAACACAGGATTCAGATCTGTTGTTCATAGGGTCACTGAGTTGTAGTTGTGACTTGATGGCATCCAACAACAAGCAATGATACGAGCAGTTTGCCATCCCATTTAGTGGTTACACAGAAAGCAGGCCAAGAAAATGGATTCTGTAAAAGATCACAGCTACGAGCTGACAAAATTTAAAAATTACATTCTTTCTTCTGTTTTCCTCTTACCTACTTTTCCACTTTACAGATGAGTTAATATATTAAAAAAATAAATAAATAAGAAACCCTATCTGCCACAGAGCTGATCTGAACCACCATCAGGTTTCCAAAGCTAAGTATCTTTTAGGGAGCAGACTGTCATATTTTTTCCCTGTGGAGTGAGTGGTGAGTCAAACTTATTTATGAACACAATGCATAACCTTTTTTGTCACCTTGGTTCCTTAACAGATAAAGGTCTAATTAACTTGTTCAAGGTTATAGAGCAGTAACAGGAATACTACTGACCACTGAGGTGAAGGACGGGATAGAGGAACAAGAGAACAAAGACAAATCTTTCAAAAAATCCCAACCTAGGGCCCAGGCAAGTTAACTGTAGGTTACACAATTTTTCAAGTATTATACCCACCCAACTTTAATGCATCCTAACATTAAAAGTTCAAACTCAATCCAAAACCCTGCAGTCAACATTCATTTCTAACAGTTTGTCAAAATTTTATGAAGCTGTATATTGCATTTTAAGAAATGAGGTATGTCTCAATTCTTAATAAATGTCATGTGAAGTAAAGTTTTATAGACACACACACACACACGTATTCTTAAGATTTTCTCATCTACCCATTCTACCTAGCTACTTACCAGGATTTATAAAACTGTGGAATTCTGCCAAAATACCTTCTTGGAGAGAGTATTTAATACAGCCAATTTCACAAGGTAGGAAGCGCTGTTCACAATGAGGAGGCAGCTCACCATGGCTAAAAATGTTCAAAAAATAAAAAATGCCTCCAAGGAGAGCTTTGGGAAAAAAAAAATAAAATCATAAAACAACAAGTGAGCACCTCAAATATATCCCCTTCCACAAAAGCCTCTTTACTTCAAGGGAAAACCAGTTCTAAAATAATTTTCAAACCTAGTTTGTATGTTTATAAATGGGTTGGAAAAAAGAAAACTCTTAATAGATAAATACTTAATAATAATTTATGGTATATGATAAATGACTCTGGTCTGAATAGTATTTGCTTTGGGAATTTGAGATTCAATTACTTATCTTACAGGAAATAAAACTCTTAATAGATAAATGAATTAAAGTTTTTTCTATATATACATACCAAAGGTTAACCAAATTTTGCAGCAAGTAACAAAAGTACTCTAATTTGGGGATGTTGCTATTAGGTACCATCAAGTCAAGTACAAATCACAGTGACCTTATCAACAACAGATCTGAACTGTCCTATCCTGTGCGATCCTCATCATCTCTGAAACACTTGAGCCCACTGTTGTAGTCACTGTTATCAATCCATCTCTTTGAGGGTCTTTACCTCTTTCACTGACCTTGCACCTTTCATAGCATGGTGTACCTTTCCAAAGAACAGCCCTCCTAACAACATACTCAAAGTATGTGAGATGAAGCTCTGTCATCCTTCCCTTAAAGAACACTCTGGGTGCACTTTTTCCAAGACAGATCTTTTGGCAGTCCAAAGGATATTCAGTGCTTTTATCCAACATCAAAATTGGAAGGAATCAATTCATTATTTTTTTTTTTAGTGGCAAAAACACTCATTTAATGCTGTACATAGTTTGAGATCAATTAATTTTCTGCCATCTTTATTCACTGTCCAATTCTCAGATGCACAGCAAGTAATTTGGAAAGATCATTACCTGGATCAGGTACACCTTAGTCTTTAAACTAACATCACTGTTCTTTAATACTTTGGAGAAATCCCTTACAGGAGACTTTTCCAATGCAGTAAGTCTCCTATCTCCTAACTGCTTGTACCAAGAATGCTGCCTATGGATCCAATAAGATTAAATCATTGACAATTTCAATCTTTTCTCCATCTATCATGATGTCTATTGACCCACCCAATGGTGAGAACTGTTGTCTTCTTAATGATGAGATATAATCCATATTGAAGGCTACAGTCTTTGATCTTCTGAAGTAAATGTTTCAAGTCCTCCTCATGTTCATCTCTCAAGGGTTTGGATATTTGGGGATAACACTACATATTCCAGTTACACATAAACCATGGGTCTCAAAGTAAAAATATTGACCCATATTTAACAAATAGCTTAACAAATAAACCAAACATAATAGTATGGGGGAAATGACATATTTAAAATTTGACTCATTATTTAATTTTTAATATACTATGGACTGTTAAGAGAATGAACAGGTTTGTCCTGGAGAGGGTAAGCCAGGCTGCTCCTTGGAAGCAAGGATTCTGAAGCTTCGTCTGACATACTTTGGACATGTTGAAAGGAGGGATCAGTCCTTAGAGGGAGATGTCATGCTTGGGAGGGTAGAGGGAGAGCGCAGGAGAGGAAGACCCTTGATGAGATGGATTGATTCAGTGACTGGGGTAATGAGGGTAGGTGTGTCAGGGACAATAGGATTGGCACAGGATTAAGCAGGGTTTTGTCTATCAAAGTAAATATCAGAACAAAATCAACACTGCTAGAAACAGCCGTGAGGGTCCTTCTTAGCTATGTCCTCTTTTAATCTAGCTCTGTAATTTTCTTACCTTTACAGTGTAAGTATATTTCAGGGTCTACTTACAGGTATTTAAGTCTAATGACTACCTATGTTTACTAATCCATGAAGAGGTAGAAAACAAGAGATCAGATTACCACAATTTTTTTTTTATTTCCATTCATTCATTGTTGCACATTTTTCTCCCTGCCCACCACCCCCAGTTAGCTTTTCTCTTTGAAAAATAGTTTTTTCATTGTTGTATAATCTCCCCTCCCCCATCCACTTCACTATGTAGCTCTTACTCTGTACTGTTTTTTTGTAACATTGAGTTCCATCACATTTAATTACTGTGGTCCATTACTTTAGAAAGCAGGAACAGAAAGATTTTACTCATACATATTTAAATATTTTAATACAGCATAGTGTTTTGAGCATTCAAGTTTATCTAAGCAAAATATTTTAAGATTACTCTACCTTGATCATTTTTTAGAGACAAGCTTGACATATCTGGGGGTGAAACATTCTGCTTTGGTACAAGCATGCCTGGCCTCCTCAGTGGTGTGGAAATAGGTTTCTAAGAAAAGAATTATTAACCCTATTAACTCTTGGTATGTATTTTATTTCTCGAAATTCAACAAGACCTACAAATCACCCCATAGTTTACTTACACATAACCTCTCCAGGCAAAAGAACCCAATGAGTAAATAAATATGTATGTATCTGTCACAAACATTAACAGCTAAAGGCAGAAAATAACAAGTTTTTAAGTATTTTAAATTGGTAGGTGAGTCAAAAAATTCCTCAAATTCATTGTCATCAAGTCAGAATCAATTCATAGCTGACCCTCCAGCTGCTTTTCAGAGATTATAAATCTATCCTTCTCCTGAGGAGCTGCTGGTGAATTCTAACGACCAGAGGCCAACTCTGGTTTGGCAGCACACTCCCTCCACACCAAAAACTATGAGCATTGCTATGTAAGCGAGTATTAAATACGTACTTTAACTGTTATTTAAAGTTATTATTCATGACTGATAGCTGGCAAGATTTACTGAGCCACTGCAATGTGCCGGGCCAGTGGCCCAAAGGTACTCTTTGTTATTCAATGAAAGAGAAAACCAGATTATATTGACTTTAGGTCTCACATAAGGTTGATATCCACATATACACACAGCATATTTTAACTTTTGAGGTACAATGTCTTAAAAGAGTAATAAGAAAAATAAAGCCTGTGTTTTACCATTGTTGTTGTCGTTAAGTTGTAGACAACTCATGGCAACTCTATGAACAAAAGTCTTGAACACGAAAAACTTTCATCTTTCGTCTAAGTTCATAGAGTTTCCGGAGGTAAGCTATTTAGGAAGTGGATGCCACTCCTGCTTTCAAGTGTTATAATTACTAGATACAAATTTAACACACACACACACACACACACACACACACACACACACACACGAAAGTCAGACTCTGTTGAACTGCAATCCAAATGATGGCAGTTTGAGAATAAAATTCTACTATGCCAGAATGAAAAAAAGGGGGACAAACCTCTACAACTAATTTGCATTTTCCTGACACAAAGAACATCAATTTTACTTTATTTGTTTTAACATATTACTGCTGTTGTTGTTAGGTACTGTCTGGTATACTATGGCTTTCAGCAAACCCATGAACAACAGGTATGAACCTTGTCCTAGCCTGCCATAATCTGGTATGTTCGAGTCATTTACAACAAAGAAAGAAACCCAAACAAACATTTTCAATTCTTTTAATGGTAAGGCATATAAAAACATTCATTACTATTATTAAGTCTTATTGGCTCATTATTTTAAGACTTAAGCTGACTGGGTTTCACCTATCACTTAAAAGGAACTGACCAAGCTTTTTCAGCACACCTAGAAGATATCTAATAAAGCTTTTCAATTTCAAACTTTCATTTCTGATCACGGCTTATAGGCCGCAAGTTTCCGAAACTGGGACTACCCTGGCCTTCTGACACCAAAGTATCAAATGTGGGGGAGACGCTCTGTTTATTAACACATTGACACCAATAAAACAAACCGAAATCACTCAGTACTCGACACTTGACACCGACTTATCCAGCATTAGCTGCTGAGCATGCTCTTGTTGCAGGCAGGTGGGTGCACTTCTCTAGCTAATTTTACCTGCTTCTCAGAAGGTGCAGAGTCCTTTCCCTGGGCAGCCTTCCACTCTCGAGCCATTTCTGCATATTTCTCTTTTCCTTCCTCACTCAGGAGCTTGGGGAGATTGAGGAAGGCAGACAAAGAGAAAGAGCAGTGAGCAGAGACTAGGCCCTGGCAAACTAGGTCTATATCTGGCCACCAAAGCAGGCCCTTCTGGCGCCAGTTTGAACTGAGACGGAAATAAAAGGGTTTCTTCACCTTTCGGCAGACCCCAGGGGACCCACAAGCTTTCTTGACGCCTCTTCTTGCCTCACAAGGTTATCACCCTCCCACTTGCCCAACTGCCTTGTCCAGCCCGTTCACCGCCCCCTCACTCCAGCCTTACTGCCCAGTCGGAGGAGCAGTAAGGGATGGCATCAGCTACGCGGGCCACAGGCAGGCCTCGCCGTCGTAATTCAGGGATCTTCTCCTGCACGAAGAAATAGTAAGCATTACGGCTGGCCTTGCGGTTCGGCATGGCGAGCTCCACCAAGCTTCGAAGACGACCTCAGCCAACACAAGCTGCCTGTGCCCTCACAGGGCTCCCGCCCTTAGTAACCGAGGCAGGTACAGAGCATGCGCGGGGCCCCGCAGCTCTCAGCCAATCAGGGGATGGCACGCAGGCGCATAGGCCAGACTTGGATAAAAACAGTCTTGAGACCCAATGATTCCACTGCTTACGGTAGTGGGTGGGATGAGGGTGAGGTGGAGTCACAGGTGGGAAGTGTTCTGATTGGCTGGCATGAGTTGGCAGCTAGGATGGTGTTCGGGTAAGGCTTGGGGCAATGTATGTACATTATTGCGTAATAGGCATCAAAGTCTGTTGAGCGAGTAAGGGGTGCTGTAGCCACTCCTCCACTTTGCTACTTTAAGAGCTGACTTTGTGCCAGACACTGAAAGTTATTGGGTGGGGAATAGAGTGAACGAAACTGCAGTCTACCCTCAAAAAGTTTACAGTCTAAGGAAGCTAAAGATTATAAAAATAAGTAAATCAACAAATGTGGTTGTTGGTTTTTAATCAAGATTTATATAATTGTTAGCAAGGAAGCTGTACAGTGAGCGGATAAGGTAGAAAACAATGCCCTGGGATAAAGTATTATAGGTTTCCTCATGAAAGTCTATGTGGCTTCTCTTTTGCTTTATTCCTGTTAGACTGGTGGTGGTTGTGTGCCTTCAAGTCACTACCGACTTATAGTTGACCCTTCAGCGAGTTTTCAGAGGTTTTAAATGAAATCCTATAATAGGGGACTGCCTAGCTTGTGTGTGCTTTATTCCTAGTATCAATATTTTACCGTGCAGTCATATAAATTATACATACTAATATGTTACTGCTAATTGAGTCGGCTACAACTCACAACGACCCTGAGAACAAAGATCTGAACCTTGCCCTCGCCTGTGCCATCACAATCCTTGATAAGATCTCTATCAATCCATCCCATTTAGGGTCTGAATAGCTAGTGATTCCCCCCCCCCACACACACACACACACGCCCCGTTGATCTTATTTAATCATTCACTTCAACTCTGCTTGGTTAAGATAATATAAAATTATTCGCTTGGATTTTCTACTTAGATATATTTCACAGAGGAAAGCCCTTTGTTTAGTTTCCTTACTGTGTGTACGTGCACATGCTGTATACATGAGTTTCAAATTAGGAATGGGAGTTGGGTGTCTTTTGATATAGTTTTGGCATTTAATTGTTAATATAATCAATAATACTGATAGTAGTTTTCAAATGTTGAAGAATCCTACTTTTCCTGGCATAGACTTTTCTAGAGAATGATACATTGTTTATTTTTAAAAAGCCTGTTTATTATGGTATCTTTGGCTCTTTGGTTGTAGGAAGATTGACTTCTAGACATTTGTGTGTGATCTTTAGCATGGTCATTTACTATGTTTGTGTCAGGATTGTGATATTCCTTAAATTAGTGCCATCTTTCTCTCTGATTGAATAATAAATATAAATTACCTATTCTTTGACAATTTGGCAGAATTTACTGGTAAAATTATTTGTTCCAGGCATATTTTAGGGATAATTGTGCAGCTCTTTGACTACCATCTCAGTATTTTGTCTGGTTATTAGTTTTTCTTGGTGTCCTAGTTTTTCTTAACCTAATTATGTAATTTTTCATTTCCAAGAAAATTATTTTTATAATTTAGATTTTCAAATATACTAGTATAAAATGTTGGTGAAGATATTGAAGAACTAGAATTCTCTTACTATTGGTGAGACAATTGCTTGACAGTTTATTATCAAATTGAATAGCCACCATAACCAACTAATAAAGAGTCAATTGGTCAATTTTTTACAATACTGACCCTAATGGACATAGCAGAGCTGTCCCAAAGGGTTTCTAAGGCTATACATTTTTACAGAAAGAAATTGTCACAGACCCCTTCATGGAATTTTAAGGTTATAAATACAGGTTTGGGAGCAGAAGTGGCATCCACTTCCTAAACAACATGCCTCTGGAAACTCTATGAATTTTGAGAAATGATGATAGTTATAGAAAGGCTTCGGGTCTTTTGTTCATAGAGTCGCTATGAGTTGTGCTTGACTTGATGGCAATCAACAACAACAACAAATAGAAGAAGACTACTTTCACTTACAGAGTGATTTGTGGATTCAAACCAATCTTTCAGTTTGCAGCCTGACACACATTATACCATCAAGGTGCCTTATATTTACTGTGTTACCAAGTTGTTAGGTGTTATTCAGTCACCACTGACTAATAGTGAGCCTATTTACAAAGAATAAAACTCTGCCTGTACCATCCCTGCTGTGCTTAAGATATTGTTGCAGTCACTATGTTAATCCATCTCATTGACATTCTTCTCTTCCTTTATTGATTCTCTACTTTTCCAAGAATCATGTTATTCTCAAGGGATTTAGTCTTTCCTGCTAACATGCCTAACATATGAGATGAAGTCTTTCATCCTTGGTTCTAAGCTTCTGGAATTGCTTCTTCCAAGTCAGATTTGTTTGTTCTCTTGACAGTCCACTGTGCATCCAATATACTTCACCAACACTATTCAAAGTCATCATTAATTCTTTAGTCTTCCTTATTCATTGTCTAACTTTCACATCTGTGTGAAAGCAACTGAAAGATCCAGGGCATGGATCAGGTGTACCTTACGCTTTAAAGTAGCATCCTTGTTCTTTAACAATTAAAAGAAGTCCTTGGCAGCAGATTTGCCCAGTGTTGTAAGTCATTTGATTTCTTTGTTATTGATTCCAAGTAAAATGAGATCCTTTATGATTTCAGTCTTTACTCCATGGGTCCGCTATGGGTCGGTTCCAACTCGATACACCACCACAACAACAAACAAATGGTAAAGTTGTGAGAATTTTTGTTTATTTGGGAGTGATACTGAAAACTGTATAGTCTTAAAGCTGCAATACATACTTCAAGCATTCTTAGTGTTCTGCAAGCAAGGTTGCATCATTTGCACAACTCAGGCTGTTCATGAGTCTTCCTCGAATCATGATATCATATTTTTATAATGTCTATGTTCTTGGATTACTTTCTTAGCATGTACATTGATTATAGTGAAAGAGTATAGGCTTGATGTACCCCTTTCATGAGTTTAAGCCATACAGTATCCCCTTGTCCAATTGAAATAACTAATGATTTGTCTTGTGCAAGTTCCACATGAGGATAATTAAGTATTTGTGAATTTCTATTATCTGAAATTATGTTATTCATAGTTTGTTATAATACCCAAAGTCAAGTTTATATAGTCAATAAAACGCATTTGAACATCTGTCTGGTATTCTTGAATTTTAGCTAAGATCCTTCTGATGTCAGCAATGATGATGGATGTTTAGAGTATCTATGCCTTGGTTATTTTTTAATTGGTTATTTTTAATTTGTGATTTATTTATACCATCATTCACTTTTATATAATTATTCATACACATTGTTTCATTCATTTACATTTTATTTTATATAATCATTTCTATACTTTGTGTTTTATCAAGTAAATTTCTCTTGAGCTGTTACTTTCATCTTGAACTGTACCTATTTGTTCACCTCCCATCCTCCAATCTCTTCTATTCTAGTGATTTTCTTTCTTCTGCCACACCCTTTCCTCTCTTTCCCTTTTAAACACTTATCTAAATCTTGTTCCTATTTGTTAATTATTTGTAGCAACTTATTCACAATAGCAAGAAAACAGAAACATGCCAAATGCCCATCAACAAATGAATGAGTAGGAAAATTGTGGTATAGTCTGACAATGTGATACTAGGCAGCACCAAGGAACAAGGAAGTATTCATAAAGCTCATCACAATATGGGAAAGTCTAGACAGCATTATATTGAGTGAAATACTTCAGTCACAAAAGGACAAATACTGCATAAAATTGCTTCTGTAACAATAGGAGGGTAACTGAGGAGTGGGGAGGAGGGAAAGAATAGAAATGTAAGGACAGACAAAGAACACTACAAGGATGAAGACAACGAGGGTTCAACCTGGGAAGAAATGAGATTAATATGGCTATTGCAGTTAGCAAATGTTGTTGTTATGTGCTGTCGAGTTGTCTACAACTCTTTGAGATCCTTGTACAAGAGCTCTGAATCCTGTCCTATCCTAAGCCAATCTCACTATCTCTGACACTCTTGCCTCTATGACTCCAGGCTGTGTGTCAATCCATCTCATCCAAGGTCTTCCTCTACTGCATTGCCCCTCCACCCTACCAAGCATGACCTGGTCCCTGCTGACAACATGTCCAAAGTATGTCAGACAGAGCTTCAAAATCCTTGCCTCCAGAGAGCAACTTTTTATACCCTCTTCGAACAAAATATTGATGACTACAGTGGTAGTGGGTAAAAGAGGGAATTTGGGTGCCCTAGTGGAAAGGAATTGTGCTGCCAACCCAAAAGCACACGATTCAAATCTACCAGCTACTCCATGAGAAAGATGGATACAATTCCCTGCTGTGGCAATTTCAGCCTCTGAAAGAGTGATACATAATAGATGAAAGAGTGATACATAATAGCAGTGGGTTAAGGAAGTCTGTATTTGTTAAAATTTATCAAGCTATACATTTAAAATGCATGTTTTGTTGTGTGTAAAATACTTGAGTAAATTGTATTGAAAGTTATTAAAATATATTAACTTATAATTAAAGACAAAGTGCAAAATTTTCATTCTTTTTCATACCTAATGTTGTTTATACCTTTCATCATTTTTTTCTTCATATACACCAAAGTTTGTCCATTTTATTGATCTATAAAAATTGAGCTTTTCTACGAAGATGGCACCGAAAGCGAAGAAGGAAGCCCCTGCCCCTCCCAAAACTGAAGCCAAAGCAAAGGCATTAAAGGCCAAGAAGGCGTCCTGAAGGGCGTCCACAGCCAAAAAAAAAAAAAAAAAGATCAGCACGTCACCCACCTTCTGGAGGCCTAAGACGCTGAGACTCCGACGGCAGCCCAAATACCCCTGGAAGAGCGCCCCAAGGAGAAACAAGCTTGACCACTATGCCATCATCAAGTTTCCCTTGATCACTGAGTCAGCCATGAAGAAGATAGAAGATAACAACACCTTGTGTTCATTGTGCATGTCAAGGCCAATAAGCACCAAATTAAAGAAGCTGTAAAGAAGCTCTATGACATTGATGTGGCTAAGGTCAACACTTTGATTAGGCCTAATGGAGAGAAGAAGGCCTATGTTCGACTTGCTCCTAAGTATGATGCTTTGGATGTTGCCAACAAAATTGGGATCATCTAAACTGTGTCCAGCTGGCTAATTCTAAATATAAATTTTTCTCACACACAAAAAAAAGTAAAAAACTGGTTTGGTCTTTAAAATCTATAATTTTGTTTCTTATTCACTCATTCTGGTTTATATTTATTGCTTCTTCCTACTGTTTTGGGCTATTATGTGAATGTTTTACTAGCTTTTTAAAAAAATTTATATTCCATTTTTTGAAATTTCTATTTACTATGTTTATTTTGCCCTTTTCTGCTTTATTTGATCACTACTTCTTCTTCAACTTGTTTCAAAATGATAGATTTCCTTCAATCGGTGTTTACTTATAAAGTGTTAAGATATTTGTCTTCAAACTTACATTTTCTAAAAACTTTTATGATTAAGAGGTATCCATGTCCTCTCTTAAATAAGTTTATTGTTGTTGTGATGTGCTGTTCTTTTTTCCTTTAGAAAAGTTCTTTTTTTCAATGTGCCATCTCAACTCTCCACATTACACTCCATTTCCTTTATTGATATCACTTGGAACTTTGCTCCTGATTGGTTTTATTAATCCCAATGTTGAGACATAATTGGTTTTTTAAAAAAATTCTTATGTTTAAAGTGTAAAATTTGGTGAGTTTTGATTCATGTGTGTACCTCAGAAACCATCACCTCCATCAAGATAAGCATATCCATCATATGGAAAATTATTCTTCGCTATCCCTGTGTTGTTTGTGTGACATCAAGTCAGAACAGAGCCATAGCTGACCCAGGTTATCAGATGCAATAAAACACATGAGAGGAGATTATCTGTTCTTCCCTTGCAGAGCACCTGGGGATTTGAACTATGTCCCTTTGGGATTGCAGTGCATCTTATTATTATTGGGCCACCAGAGCTCCCTAAGGGCCACATGAAATAACTTGCCGTTAACAAATGCTCTCTTCATTCTTCAGTCTTTTTCTCTGTCTCATTTTGCATAATTGCTACACTTAGGGTCTTTTTATTCACTATTCTTCTACAATGTGTTATATACATTCTATTAAGTGTAGTTTATCCTAAATATTTTATTTGTATATATATATATATATATATCTCTTTCCACATCTCTATCCATCTCTAGTAACATGAGGGACTTCTGGTAGCCTACTGGTAAGCAGTTGCACTGCCAACTCAAAGGCATGCAGTTCGAATCCACTACCTGCTATGTGGGAGAAAGACAGATCATCTCTTACTGTGTGATTTATAGTCTCTGAAAATCGGCTGGAGGGTCTGTGAGTCAGCTGTGGGTAGGTTCTGCTGTGAGGAGACAAAAGATGGTGCAGACCACACCCTAGAGAAACAACTTTTTTTTTTCTTAAATTTTTGTTATTATTAATTTCAATGAACATCTACAGAGATTTTGGAATTCCATTTATTCATTGTTGTACTTTTCTCCCCACCCACCCCACGCCCT
>NW_006399807.1:8502122-8505440 GCF_000299155.1 Elephantulus edwardii | reverse complement strand
GTCATGCTTGGTAGGGTGGAGGCACAGCATAGGAGAGGAAGACTCTCTATGAGGTGGATTGATTAACTGGGGTAATTGGGGTGGGTGTGTCAGAGATGGTGCGACTGGCAGGGTTTAGGGATGTTGTACAGGGTCGCTTTGAGTCGCAAGCAACTTGACAGCACATAACAACAACAACAACAACACATCTATATCACTTCTGGATCTGTTTCTGCTGGTTGATTTTTCTCATGATGGGTATCATTGCCCTACTCCTTTGGAAGTCTGATAAAATTTGACAAAGTGCTAGCTACTGTGAACTTTATCCTATTGAATCCTGGATATTTTCAAGCAACAACAACATAAAAATCTTGCGCTTTTTTTTTCTGAGACACGGTAACATCACTTGGAAACAGTTTGTGGCTTTCTTTTTGCTCTTTTTGAAGCTTGCTTTTATGCTTTGTTACTTGGGATCAGAGCAAGTAATCAGCCCAGAAAATTTAGACCTAATTTTCCTCTATTGCTGTAACAACTTTCTTAGCTTTGAACACAATATCCTCTGACTTTGGAGGTTTTTCCACTTTGGCTGATGGGGAAACAAACTATTCCCAGCCTGGTGTGGGTTCCAAGGATTGTTCCTTGTAATCCTTTCAGGTTGTTCATCCTCTGGCACCATGCAGTTTCCTCCCACACATGCACTAATCAGTATTCAGTTGAGCTTCAGGAGGGATCTTAAGTATATTTCTAGAGCGGCGTCCCCCTCCTCATATGTGTGTGCATGCATATGATATTCTCTCTTTTATGATACACTCTGGTGGCCTAGGGGATAGGGAACTGCACTGCCAACCTAAAGTCAGGCAGTTTGAACCTACCAGCTTTACTGAGGGAGAAAGATGAGCAATATTCTAGCCAGTGATTTTTAGCCTTTGAAAACTTACTGTAAGGTCAGCTCTGAGTTGGTTCAGACTTGGTGGCAATGAGTTTGAGGTTTACTTTTTCCCCCCTACAAACTCATCACTGGGCACTGAACTCACCACCAGCCCTTTCTCCCACACCCCTACTTATTCTCTAGAAAGTTTGATAAATTTGTTGGACTAGCCACAAAGAACTCACAGATGATGTTCATGATAATAATAATAATAATCATCTTCTCAATTTAAAGAGACACATTGCTCTGCTTAGTTTACTTCTCTTGATGCTGTATTCTGGAAGGCTTTTCCATGCACTATGCAGGGGCTCACCTTGACTGTCTTTATTTCTCACTTTTATTTTTTTTATTCAAAGGATTAGCAAAATGCCCTGATATCCAGCGCCTGAAGAATATTACCTCATCTCCCCTCCCCCTTTTTAACATTACCTTATTTATTGGTTGTTAGCTGGTTTGGTGGTTGTCTATATTAGTTGAGGCTGTAAGATAAATCTGTTGCCTAGTATTCTATCTCAGCTAAGATAGATAGGGTCCCCCCCCCCGCTTAACATTTTAAAAAAATATTTACATTTAATAAATTATTAAATAGGTGATCTGGGGAAAATCTCTGTAATGATCAAAGGACATTTAAAATGAGCATATGTGCAAGGGAATGATGTTAGTAACATGAAGTTTTGAAAGAAGAGCATTCCAGCCACAAACAACAGCATGTGAGAAGACCTCAGGCAATACAGAGCTGGGTGTATCATCAGAGCAGATGGAAGACTTGGTGGTGGTGTAGTGTGTTCAGCATCGTGCATGCTGAAGTTGCAGTAATCAGCCAGGACTCGGGCACGACAGTTGTTGAAGCCATTAATAGGGGTTAAAATATTACTCTAATTACAGTGGGTGAACCATATAAGCATTTTAAAGAAAACTATCATGATAAAGTTTACAATTTAAGAAGCGTAAGTCTTCATGGGCTTTGGCAAGACTGTCTAAAGCAGCAAGCATAGGCATTGGGAGACCAGTTAGGAGGCTCCTTCTGAAGTTCATGTGAGAGAATGGTGACTTAGAAAAGAGAGAGAGCAGCAGAAATGGAGAGGAAATGTTGGGGTCTCCAATTATATTTTGAGAGAAATATGGTACGGATGAACTACTAGATCAAATGTGAAAGTGTGAGATAGAGGAATCCCAAGGTTTTGACTTGGGTAGCTTTTACTAAATGATATTTTTTTACTAAAATCCTCTTGGCCTAGGTTTACCAACACAGTTAGGCATGACACATAAAAGGCAGAACTAAGAGAGCTTTTACAACACCTGCCCAAGCAAGGCAGAGGCCAAGGCCATGAGGCCCAGGAACAGAGAGAGGTCTGTTACAAGCACACGAGAGAAGGAGCTATCCTGTTTGAACGAGTGTATCCTCAGTCTAGTCTTTTCAACCTAAATTGTGATCTGTTACTTCTCTAATATACCCCATTATCATGAACATCATCTGTGAGTTCTTTGTGGCCAGTCCAACAAATTTATCAAACTTTCTAGAGAATAAGTAGGGGTGTGGGAGAAAGGGCTGGTGTTGAAATTGTGGTAAGAGTGGAGTATGGGGAATGTCTGACATTATTTTCAGACAGCTTTGTGCTGTTGATGCTGCCGATGAGGATTCTCCCACCTCGTGAAGTTAGGAAAGGTCAGATTCTGCTATTCATATGCTGGCTGCACTATTTTAACACAGCTTTACCGACAGTGCCACCAGAACTCCTTGCTAATTTTCAGGGAGCAAGTCATCCAAAGTCAAACTGAATGTATTGCCCTTGAGTTGATTCTGACTCATAGTGACCACAGAGAACAGAACACCGTAATTTTAATTGTTTGCTTTTCCCCTTCTTTAGAAGATAGATCCTCCCCCTCAATTTTACTTAGGTAATGTCCTACATAAATGGAATGGTTTTCTCTTCTTTCCAACAAGTTTGATCTTCCTGTGGTAGTCTGGTGGTAAGGAGCTCTGTTGCCAACAAGGGCATGCGGTTCAAATCTGCCAGCTGCCCTTCAAGAGAAGGATTGTCTGTCTCCTCCCATGTGATAAGCTGCCTCTGAAAACCCCCCGGAGGCTCAACTATGAGTCAGTTCAGACTCAACAGTATGTTGTTGTTACTGCTGTTATGTGCCGTAAAGTCGCCTGTGACTCACAGAGGCCTTTCCCTATCCAGTACCAACCCCATTATCTCTGACAGACCTAATCCCATTTCTCCAGTCAGTATACAACAACAACTCAGAAATTCTGGAAGTTGGCAGGTTTGAGTTGGTGTGTCTATATTGGAGGGGTGGGTCATAAGTTAGATTGGTGTTGTTGTTATGTGCTGTCGAGTCGCCTGTGACTCATAGCGACCCTATGTACAACAGCCCTAAACTCTGCTCTGTCCTGTGCCAATCGC
>NW_006399807.1:8487335-8500102 GCF_000299155.1 Elephantulus edwardii | reverse complement strand
TGGTTTAATTTTCCTCAGCTTCAGCTTGAACTTGCATATGAGTAGTTGGTGGTCTGTTCCACAATCAGCTCCTGGCCTAGTTTTCACAGCTGATATTGAACTTCTCCAGCGGTTCTTTCCGCAGATGTAATCAATCTGATTCCTATGCATACTATCTGGTGGTCTAGTGGTAATGCATTGTGCCTTTGAACCCAAAGGCACATGGTTCATATCCACCAGTTCCTCCACAACAGAAAGATGAGCAATCTCCTCTTGTCCAGTTAACTGCCTCTGAAAAGTCGCTGGAGGATCAGCCATGGCTTGATTCCAACTTGACAGTACATAACCACATTATATATTCAAATGAAGATGTCAGGTAGGCAATGGGTCATGAAGTCTGGTGTTCTGTGTTTGAGATAAAATTTGAAAGTAAACCACACATTGTTGTTGTTGTTGTTAGGTATAGGTGAGCCAAATACAACCCATAGCAAGCAAGCTTTTTCCTACTTTCTGTAACCAGAACATTTTGCTGAGAAACAGGCCTGATCATGCCCTCCTGCTTAGAAGTCCCTAATGGTGGCCCACTGTTTGCAGAGCTAAGTTCAGACTTGGCTTCCCTTGGTCTGAACTTAGCCTCTCTTGTTGATCTAACTGCTGCTCTGGGCCTTGTGAACTCAGTGTGTTCCAGTCAGCAGGCTCCATTCTTATTTCTACATGTTGCCGGTGGGCCTGCTCACCCTTCTGCTCCTTTCTGCCCTTAGGAATTCTGTTCAGATGATACTGTAGACATAGCTTAGCAGTTGTTTCCCCTGCCTTTTTTTTTAAAATGCTTCTAAACATGCATATACATTGTGTTTTTACATAATTAATGACTATGCTTGCCTATTATCTACCCTCCTCTTCAGGTCCTCATGAAATCCTTCCTATTGCTACACACACACACACACACACACACACACACACACACCCCTGCCCACTAACCTCTTCTATCCTAGTGATCACCTCCTCTTTTCCTTCTGCTCTTCCCCTCCCTCTTTTGAACATTTATACAGATCTTGCTGGGTTATCCTCCTGTTTTCACAATAGTGGTCTTATGCAGTATTTGTCCTCATGTGACTGAGTTAGCAGTCACCTTTTGAATGAAGGCACCTGCCTTGGTTATTTAGTGCTGCTGTAGCAAAAATCCTACAGGTGAGAAAGTCTTTAAAAAGCATAACTTTATTATCTTACCATCCCATTGTAATCTCCACGTGGCAGGTATCTTCCTCCCAACCCCTGCCATTTGGGCTTCCTTCTCCATGCCTAATTTGCTCTCTTTACATCTCAAAGATTATTTACTTAAGTCTTATTTCTAAATGGGATTACATGCACAGATTAAGGATTTACAACATACATTTTGGGGACTACAGTTCAATCCATAACAGCGTCTCTGATCAGCACCCTTCACAGGTAACTGACCTCCCCTTCTTTGTCTTGTAATACCTGGTACAGGCTCCTAACATGGGCCCGTCACACTGCCACACTTAGAGACTAATCTGTCTCTTCCTCCACCACAGTTACAATTCAACCATAAGATCTTTGATGTAAGGGCTGTGACTCATTCATCTCTGATGTTGCATCTTGGATTCTGACGCATCTTGAATTTCTAGACAGCAGCGTGCCTAGAAGACAGTCATCCTTGTCATTAGTTGCTGTTGATTCCAACTCTTGGCAACCCTGCAGACAATAAATGCTTGTGAAATAAATGAATGATCCCTGGGAAGGAGAAAAAAGAGCCAGTGAGGAAAAAGTAAGATGAATATACTGCGGCAGTCTATCTTTAATTAGGCAAATACATATTGATCATTTCTGTGTGTAAGGCGTCCTCTCAGTTGAGGCAAAGACACAGAATTAACACTTGTATTAAAAATTGATCCCTAAGGCCTCCAAGGCAAAAGTCCAGGCCACTGTTCTTTAACACTAGCATCTGAGAGCACAAATGAGCCCTTCTGGTTTGCTCTAGCGCCCTTTCTAATGGTGAGGGTTCTGGTCTCCTCACTCTGCTTTCCCTCCCTGCCCATTCTCTAGTGGTGAAGTCATTGAATGACCCACTTGGTTTTGGCTCCCTTCCTTGCCCCCGCCCCCCGATTCTATCTCTGACCTGTGCCAGGGGAGGAGGCCTCTAGGGGAACGCTTGGAGCTCTGTAAACCCAGCTTCTAGCTTGATCTCCAGGATGTAATACCCAAGGCCTCAGTAAAGTACAGGGCAGCAGGGTGCCTTTCTTGCTCTTTTGGTGAGCAGGAACTGCTTGGACACTGAAATCAGAATCTCTGCTGAATTTCATTTGAGGGAATGTTCTTTAGGTCTTTAAAAGACGCCAGTAGTGAAACAACAAACTTAAAGTAAAAACCGCAGGCTCCTGAAGGAGAAACAACCTTACTTCATCCTTGGCTCCTTAACTGACAATGAAATTATAGGCTGAACTACCAGTCTGGAAAGGGCTCCCAGGACTTCCACTGCTCATAATTAACTTGATTAACGGCTCATGATTAAGCGACAGAATGAGAGCAGGTGTGCATGTGGGGGCTTTCTATCTGGCTAAAGACACAGGCTTGACAAAACACCTGTCACCCTTTCTGCTTCTCGCCTTCGCCCAGTGATAGTCCAGAGACTATATTCTAGCACAGCTTTTGTCCAAATTTTATCCCACATGGTAGAAATATTTGAGAGTACTTTCTCATTGTGGTAAGAGTTGAAAATGACTCAAAGCTGACCCTCCAGCAGGTTTTCAGAGGCTGTAAAATGCCCAGGAGGAGGTTACCCATCTTTTCCCCTCAGAGTGTTGTTGTTGTTATGTGCCATCGAGTCACTAGCGACTCATAGTGAGCCTATGTACAAGAGCCCTAAACGCCATTCTATCCTGTGCCAATCTCGCCATCTCAAACACACTCATTCCCACCACTCCACTCACAGAATCAATCCAACTCATCGAAGGTCTTCCTCTCGTGCACCGTCCCTCCACTTTGCCAAACATGATGTCCCTCTCCAAGGACCAGTCCCTCCTTGCAACATGCCCAAAGTATATCAGACAAAGCTTCAGAATCCTTGACTCTAAGGAGCATCCCAGCTTCACCCTCTCCAAGACAAACCTGTTTGTTCTCCTAGCAGTCCATGGTATATTCAACACTCTTCTCCAGCACCATAGCTCAAAGGCATCAATTATCTTTCTATCATCCCTATTCACTGTCCAACTCTCTGATGCATAGCATGTAATTGAGAAGACTATAGCCTGGATCAGGTGCACCTTAGTCTCCAGCCTGACGTCATTGCTCTTCCGTACTCTTGATCGGTCCCTCACAGCTGACTTTCCCAATGCAATTCTTCTCTTGATTTTCTGGCTGCTGTCACTAAGAGTGTTGACGGTGGAGCCAAGTAAACGAAAACTGTTAACTATCTCAATTTCTTCACCATCCATAATGATGCTGCCAATTGCCCCAGTGGTGATAATCTTTGTTTTCTTGATGTTGAGCTTCAATCCATATTGAAGGCTGCAGCCCTTGACCTTCTGCAGCAAGCACTTCAGGTCCTCCTCAGAGTAGCTGGTGGACTCTGTCTGCCTTTGTGTTGGCAGCAAAACTCCCAGAGAAAAATATGAAGAAGAAACTACAAGAGAATGAAAATTTTACCCAGAGACTACCATTACTCTTCCGTTGTTTCCTTTTTAATGCCTTTATCTTCATTTCCTACAAATTAGTTCTGTCTTACAAGAAAAGAAATGTATTGGCTCACAGTTCTAAAGACAAGAAGACATCAAGGTAATGCCCACGTTGGTTCTTTCTGAGTGGTCTAAAAGAAAAACCGTTGCTTTTGTCTCCCAGTTTGTGGTGGTTCCTGGCAGTTCTTGGCATTCCTTAGTTAGTAGCCACATCTGCCTCCTTTCTCATGTGGTGGTTCTTCCTCTGTCTCCATGTATCTATCTTTTCCTTTTTTGCTCTGCTGTCATAATCAGTAGGGAGTTGCACTGCTAACCCAGGGGCCTGCTAGCCTCCAGTGATTTAAGTCCAGCAATAGCTTCACAGGAGAAAGATGGGCAAATTACACTCTCAGAAGCCCAATGGAGGATTACAATGAGTCGGTACTGACTGAACTGGCAGAGTTTTTGGGTTATATATGCATGACCCATTCTACTACAGTCTGACCTCATACTAACAAAGTTATCAAAGACTTTCCAAACAAGATCACATTCATAGCTATCAGGGCTCAGGATTTCAACCTACCTATTTGGAGGACTCTTTCAATAAATGTAGGGTCAATGAAAGAGAGGAAGACCCTCAACGAGATGAACTGACATGGTGACCACTATAATGGATGTGAAAATGACAGAGATTTCAAAGATGAGCAAGATTCAGGGCAAGATTCAGATCTGTTGTTCATTGGGTCAGGATGAGTAGTAGTCAACTTAATGGTACCTAAAACAACATCGAGATTGTTATGAATTTCAGCTTGCTTTATTTCACAATCAACACTCTTGGCACCAGCAGTCAAGAAATCAAAAGGCAAACAGCATTGGGGAAATCTGCTGTCAGAAGCTTTTTCACAGTGCTGAAGAGCAACGATTTCCATCTAGAGACCATGCCATGGTTTTTTCAATTACTTGCTATGCATCAGAGAGCTGGACAATAACTAAGGATGATAGAAGAATCAATGCCTTTGAGTTGTGGTGCTGGAGGAGAGTATTGAAATACAGTGGACCACCAAGAAAACAAACAGATCTGTCTGAGAGAGGGTGAAACCCTGTTGTTCCTTGTAGGCAAGCATATTGAAGCTCCATGTCATGTACTTTGAGCATGCTTCTAGGAGGGACCAGTCTTTGGAGAAGGACATAATGCTTGGGAGGGTGGAGGGACAGGGCAGGAGAGGAAGCCCTTGGATGAGGTTGATGACACAGTGGCTGGGGAAATGGAGGTAGGTGTGTTGGAGACAGTGTAATTGGTTCAGAGCTATAGTGCATAAAGTAACTATGAGTGGTAGTTGTCTCAATGGCACATAACAATAGCAACAACAATAACAGAAACAGCATTCAGAGTATACAATTCACTCCGTAATCGTAGTTTTTCATACTTGAGGACATCCTGTAATATATTTTCATGTTTTGTGTTGACCCTTGCATTCTCATTCTCCTTGGATGAACTGTTTTGAGGAAAGCGTTGTCGGAGCACTAACTCAGGCAGAAACTGCCCCACTTCCCAGGGGTTCACGCTTCATGGGTGGCTCAGCAGCCAACACTTTTGAGACCTGAGACAGCAGGCTCCTGGGTTAAATCTGCCTCAAGTACATGGAATTTTCAGCACCTTCTCCCAATCTTTTACTTTTATATACTTACCACTGTTCTTGGCAGTTTAGCTCTTTTTTGGCAACATGCACTTTACATTTGCATTTCCTTTCCTTAAACCACTTTCTTAATGAAAGAATTTATTCCTCAATATGAAAGGGCTTCCAGACTGAAAATATGTTCCAGTTTCCAGTATGTGGTGCATAGTCTCCAGGTTTGTTGTTTTTTTAATCCTCAGTTTAATTTAGATTTTTAAATTTGTTTCATTTTGAAGCTATGGAAGGTAGGGAAGATAAGAAACCAAAAGGTAGCATAAAGAGAGGAGAGATGAACAGAGCTTAGATAGAAATCTGATAGGTGTCTGTAAGTTAGAACTCCTGTATTCCTCCCAGATTAGAGAAGTAAAATAGGATGTTATCCATGTGCTTTAGAAAGACACATTAAGCAGGATTCATGTGCATGCATGCCTGTTTGTCTGCGATGAAATCATGTTTGAAGAAGATTCAGCTGCATTATATTTATAACTGTGTGGTTGCTACCAGCTACCAGCATGTCTCGGTGCAGCAGTTCACTTTCCTTTTCTCCATGTCCTAATTCTACTCTAAAGCACATAGATTTGATGAAGCAGCTTGTTCCTCCACTCCCTCCTTCCAGCTGTGGCTTCCTGATAATTCTGCTGTGGTTTCACAAAGGACTGCGTCCTGGCATACAGGTCTTGGTTTCAGCTGAAAGTTTGAAAGGTTAGACATCCAGGTGCTCCTTTCCAGAGAACTAAAGCCCATGGCCATTAAGCTGATTCTGGTTCGTGCCAATCCTTCACAGGGCTTCCAAGCTTATAAACCTACACAGGAGGAGACGGCCCATCCTTCTGCCTCTGAGCAGCTGGTGGATCCGACCGCCAGTCTTTCAGTTAGCTGTCTGACACTATACTAAACTACCAGACCCTCTCTTAGCTGTGGTGGTTTGTAGAATGTGTTCTAGTGGGAATGGATGGAGTTCTGGTAGCTTCTTGGTAAGGAATTGTGCTACCAAAGCAAAGGTTCAAACCCACCTGCTGCTGCATGGGAGAGAGAAATGGACAATCTCCTCCTGTGCAATTTATTGCCTCTGAAAACCCACTGGAGGGTCATATGGGTTGGTTCCGACTTGAGGGCACACAACAACAACAACAACAAAGGGATAAGGAAGGACCTCTAGTGGCTTAATGTTAAGTGGTTGCACTGCCAACCCTAAGGCATTTGATTAGAACCTATCTGCAGCTCCAAGCGGGGGGAAAAGATGGGCAGTTTACAGCTTCTAAAAACCTGCTAGAGAGCCAGTGGCTCCAATCCACCAGAGAGTTCATGGGAGAAGGACGTGCCAGTCTACTCTATAAGGAGTACAGCCTTGGAAACTCCACAGGGCAGTTTAGACTCCTTCCCATTGGGCAATTATGATTCGAAACTGACTCAACAGTAACAGATTAGGAGAGTCCTATTTGACTGAGGAGTCCTGGTGACTTAGTGCATTATGTGTTAAATTGCTAGTCAAAAGGTTGGAACTTTGAATCTACCATAAAGATTTAGTCTCAGAATCTAAATGGAGGATTGTCAGGAATCAGAATCATCTCAATGGCAATGCTTCTTTCTGGTTTTGGTTTTTTATCCTCTTCAGCCAGAATAAAGGACAAATGAGGCTACGCATATCCCAGGTTCATTTGCAAACATTAACTCAACAGCTTCCCAGGACAACAGAGTTTCTTAAACGTTACAGTTTAGGAGAACCACTTAAGGGAGGTGGTTAAAATGCAGGTTCCCAAGCCTCCACCCACAGATTAGGATCCCAGAATATTTTGTAGTGCCTGGGAATCATTATACAAATACCTTAATGTGATTCTGATGTTGGAAATGAAAAAAGTATTCTTGAAAGCCTACTGGGATTCCAGGTGACATACCCAACTACCACCCCCAGGAAGGCAAAATACTACTGTTGAATCACTCTCCTTCCAACTCCATCCCGCAGGCTGCACGTTTATATCATTAGGTCAGCCCTTTTACATTACCTCTCATTAACCCAGTAATAGGTTAGGTCTGTTTAGACGGGGCACATACTGTAGTTCATTCCTGGCCTGGGTCCCTACTCACTCTGGGAGTTCTAAGACCAGCTGGGCCTCTCTCAATACCAGATGTACGGAAAAGAAAATCCCAGGATGGTGGTAAAGCATTCTGCATTCTACAATTCACTCTGGCACAAGTTCTTCTCCTGTTCTTCTGATTGTTTACTGAAGTACACACAGGCACATACTCTAGGCACATATTCAAATTCACTGCTACTCCACAGGCACAAGCAATTTCTCTCTGCCCACTTTACCTCCCAAGTATGAACTTGCCCTTATGTCTAAGTTTTGCAAAAAATATAATTGTTATGTATGCTCGGGTATAAAACAATTCAATTCCTTTCTCTCTCTGTCCCTTTGTCTGTCTCCTTCCATCTTTTATTCTCTCTCTCTCTCTCTCTCTCACACACACACACACACACATTAAAAGAGCCCAGTAAAAATATATCATCATGTCACACCTCTGGTCTAGGTCCCTATTGTATGGGATAGACACAGGCTTTGAAATCTGAAGAACTGAATTCAAATTTTAACTCTGCCATTTACTAACTACCTCATCTTAGAGAAGATGAATAAATTCTCTGGGTTTGAACTTCCTCCTTAGAATTAAGTTTAAAAGCTTGAAAATACCTAGAATTTTGTGTAGAATCTTATAGGAACCCCCATATTTTTATAAAATAAGGAACCCCTTATTTTTTTTTTCTTCTGTTTTTCAGCTAACAGATGCTGCCCTGGATGTGCTCACCAAGTTGTGCCAAGAAATCTGGAGAACAACCACTTGGCCAACTGACTGGTAGAGATCTATATTTGTTCCCATTCCAAAGAAGGGTGACCTAACTGAGTGTGAAAACTACAGAACAATATCATTGATTTCACATGCAAGCAAGATTCTACTGAAGATTGTCCAAAAACGACTGGAACAGCACATCAGCAGAGAATTTCCAGAAGTCCAGGCTGGGTTTAGAAGGGGTCGTGGTACTAGGGATATTGTAGCTGATGTTAGATGGATCTTAGCTGAAAGCAGGGAATACCAGAAGAATGTCTATCTGTGTTTCATTGATTAAGCAAAGTTGTTTGACTGTGTGGATCATAACAAACTATGGCTGATTCTGAGAAGAATGGGAATCCCAGAACATTTAATCGTGCTAATGCGAAACCTATACTTGGACCAAGAGGCAGTTGTCAGAACAGAGCAGGGTAACACTGCATGGTTTAAAATTGGGAAGGGTGTACGCCAGGGATGGTCCTGTCTCCATACCTTTTCAACCTGAATGCACAACAGATTATCCGGGAGGCTGGGCTCTATGAGGAGAAATGTGGGGTCAAGATTGGTGGAAGATCTATGAACAATCTGTGATATGCAGATGATACAACCCTGCTTGCTGAAACTGAGGAGGACCTCATGCACTTGCTGCAGAGGGTCAAGGACTGCAGCCTTCAGTATGGACTGAGGCTCAATGTCAAGAAGACAAAGATTCTCACCACTGGACCAATTGGTAGCATCAGGATGGATGACGAAGAGATTGAGATTGTTCACAGCTTCAGTTTGTTTGGCTCCACAGTCAACACTCGTGGCACCAGCAGTCAGGAAATCAAAAGCGTATTGCGATGGGAAAGTCTGCTGTTAGGGACCTCTCTAAAGTACTCAAGAGCAACGGTGTCTCTCTGGAGACTAAGGTGCACCTGATACAGGCCATGGTCTTTGCTATCACTTGTTATGCATCAGAGAGATGGACAATGACTAGGGAGGACAGGAAGATAATTGATGCCTTCGAGCTGTGGTGCTGGAGAAGAGTATTGAATGTACCATGGACTGCCAAGAAAACAAACAGATTCATCCTGGAGAGGATTAAACCAAGCAACTCCTTGGAGGCAAGGATTCTGGGGCTTCGTCTGACATACTTTGGGCATGTTGCAAGGAGGGACAGGTCCTTGGAGAGGGACATCATGCTTGGGAGGGTAGAGGGACGGCACAAGAGGGGAAGACCCTCTATGAGATGGATTGATTCGGTGACTGGGGTAATCGGGATGGGTGTGTCAGAGGCAGTGCGATTGGCACAGGATAGAGCAGCGTTTAGGGCTGTTGTACATAGGGTTGCTATGAGTCGCAAACAACAACATGTGTGTTAAAGGAAATCTCAGCATAACCACCTCATCACCACATTACCACTGAGAACTGATGCTTAGCTGACCATTCATTGGTTTCGGAAATTCTAAATCACATGGGAAGGGATTGTCCAACTTTCTACCCAAAAGCTGCTCATGGATTCAAAACTTTTAGCAGCCTAACTCCAGACAGATTATGCTGTTTCCCTTTTATAGTGACCCACTGCCATCAAATTGATTCCAACTGACATAGACTGCCCCCCTCATCATTCTCCTGAAGAGCAGCTGAAAGATTGAAACTGTTGGCCTTCTGGTTATCAGCCCAAAGCTTATCCCATTGCACCACCAGGGCCGAGAGTTCTTAGTTAGCCAGTTCTTAATTGCAAACAGGAATAATTTCTTATCAAAACTGGCAAAGAGAGAGTGGGAAAGAATATTGAGTGGCTCAGAAAATTTCCAGGAAGTTCAGGGCCAGACATTAGAGGACACAACCAGGATTACAGCTCAAGTCACACCTCAGGATGGCATAGCAGCCTTCCCTCTGCCACCAGTGACTCTGGACTCTAGACACCACTGCTGTCCCAAGTATCAAAACTGATCATCCACTCTGTGCCTTTTAAAGGACTTTCTTCAAATTAAAAAATTTCTGAGAGAGAAGCCCATCTTGGGGTGGTCAGGGTGAGTGTGTGTGAGGTGTGCATCTAGATATTTTTTAGCTTCTGTGGTTGAAATTCATTAAAAGAAAGAATGAACTTGAGATGTCGGGCAGCTATAAGAGATTTACTGCCTCTGAATATGGGCTGGAAGATCAGCTATGGGTTGGTTCCAACTTGATACACACAATACAAAGGCATCATCTATGATCTGCTTTCACCTTTTGAGTCGAGCACAACTCATAGCTACCCTATGAACAAAAGGCCTGAAGCCTTTCTATATCTATCAACACTTATCTAGTTAATAGAGTTTCTGAAGGCATGTTGTTTAGGAAGTTGATGCCACTCCTAATTCTCAATTCTTAGTGGTAAGATTTGCACTGCAATCCCAGAGGCATGTGGTTTGAATCCATCAGCTGCTCCACAGCAGAATTTCTCATATGTTTACTTATTATTACCATTTCACAGATACATTTATTCTCAAGTGTGTAATCTTTCTGCTTCAGGAACTCCCTCAAAGCCTAGGACCTCTCTGAATTCAGAGACAATTTTTACCTCTCTGCTTTACAGCCCAAACCCTGCTCATTCAGCAGGTGCCCATTCAAATGCTACCTTTTTTATTGTTGTGCCTCCTGCCTCTCCCCAGAATAAATCACTCCTTCCCATGTTCCCACTGAACTTTCTCTCTATAGTATCTCAATTATCCTGTTTACTCCACTTCACTATAACTATATGGACTATTTGGTTTTTGTTTGCTGATATGCATTATATATGGTTCTGGTGTGTTGTAGGTAGGGAGTTGTGCTAACCCAAAGGCTGCAACTCTGTGACTGTTCAAATCCACTAGTTGCTCAAAATGGGCAGTAGCTTCCTGTGCTTACAACCATGACAATCTGCTGGAGGGTCAGCTATTAATCAGTTCTGACTCAAGACAATGAGTGAGATGTAGGGAGCTCTGCTGAGGTAGCCTTTAGCGAGTTTCACTGCTAATCCAAAGAGAACACTTCTTTGGTGCTTCTGTGGGAGAAAGATGGGCAGCCTCCTCCTGTGTGATTTAGTGTCAGAAATTCAGTGGAGGGTCAGTTATGAGTCAGTTCTGACTCAATGGTAAGTGTTTATAAAATATATGACTAATGGTCTGGCCTTTCTTTCTCCTCTAGATGAGAATCTTATTTGTGCTTTTAGTCTTGGTTCTTGGTACTTAAACGGTTGCCATGGAGTGGATTCTGATTCATGGATACTCCATGTGTGTCGGGTACAGCTGTTCTCCACAGTGTTATCAATGGCTGATTTTTCTGATAGATCACCAGACCTTTCTCCCCCGTCTCCTCTGGATGGAGTGGTATCAGTTTTAGAAGCCAAGTGCACATCCAGTTTCTTTGGGCATCTATTAGGTGCTTAATATATTCATGAAATGAAGCATACACTGTTCTCTTGCATCATCTACATTTTAACTCCTTTCTTATATACAAATTTGTCTAAAAAATAATCAAAAATCCAAAATAATGGTTATGCTGTGCAAATTATGAAAGTGTTGGGGAAATGTAAGACATTATAATGGATCATTTAATCTACTTTTGCTTATTTTTCCCTCAGAGGGCTGTATGCTCTGATTTTACCTTACAATGTTTTAACAGGGAAAAAGTTAATACATGGGATTCCCGCCTACCTTTTTTCAATTCTACTGAACCTTCGGATTCCCTGCACTGTCAAAAGGGAACCAGACTGAGGGCGGAGGGGGTGTAGCAAAATGGAACACTCTTGCCTAGAGGACTTACTAATCTGGGTCCCATAAATCAGATCAAGTTCTTCCTTTTTTTTTCTACTAGTTTACTTATACAATATTGGAATACAAATTTAAACAAATTCTTTCAATTTCACTCACCCCCTCCACCCATCAAATTGTACATCCCAATGATTAATGCCCCCTTCCCCCTGCACATCCACCTTCCTCTGCTTCCAGCCTCTCCCACCCCTCCTGGATCCTTATACTCATCCTACAATAATGGTATTATACAATATTTATCCTTATGGGACTGAGTTAGTTCACTCAGCATGATGCTCTCCATTCCCTCCCAAGTTAGGTAAAAATTTACAAAGTTACTGTTCTTGCATGCTGCATAGTTTTCCATTGTGTGAATGTACCATAATTTCTCAATCCATTCGTTTGTGGTTGGACATTTGGGCTGCTTCCGTGTTCCTGCGATGGTGAATAATGCTGCTATGAACATTGGTGTACAAATCTCAAGTTTGTGCCTCTGTTCTGTCCCTCACACAGTTCAGGTTAGCTGTAGCCACCTGCATACACACAATCCTAGTCCTGGAGATCCTAATGGGGCACACACGTTCTAGGGCTAACTGGGTACATTGCTTGGTGTTCCTGAACTCTGATGTCCCAGGGAGAAGCCATCGCGATCCCCCCACCCCCACCCCGCAGTGCTCCCCGCCCCCATTCCATGTCTCTCCCCTTGCTTTGCTCCTTTGCCCCCTTGTCCCCGGTTACTCAGCGGCGACCTCCTGGCTACCAGGGGCAGGCACGTGACCGAGAAACTTGGGAAGCCCGGGCCGCGGGTGCAGGGCCGAGACCGGGAGGAGGTGAGGAGGCGGCGCGGCGGCCTGGCT
>NW_006399807.1:8410420-8487215 GCF_000299155.1 Elephantulus edwardii | reverse complement strand
GGTCCCCGGGAGGCCGCAGCTGCGCGCGTCCTCCAGGCGGCGCGGTCCAGCCAGGGGCCCCCGCCCGCTCGGCCCGGTTGCTGGAAGCGCCCACTGGACGCCCGCTGCCCTCTCACGCCCGCCGTCGCGGCTCCGCCGCTGCCTTCTGCCGTTTGGTTTCCGAGAGCCCTGTATCCCTGCCGTTTCCCACTTTGCTTACTCCTTGAGCTGGATGGGAAGTTGGAGAAAATGGACAGGGTCGTGATGGGGTGGATTGCTGTCTTCTGGTTAACAGGTAAGAGTCATTTTCTATGGAGATAAATAACTTTATATATTTATATTCCCCTTGTGGCACTCTTCGCACCCCACCCCCCATTTTCTACCTGATTGACAGTGTTTAAAGCTGCTTAGCGGGCTGGTATCAAGTGGGGGAGGGGGAGTGTGAGTGTGTGTGTGTGTGTGTGTGTGTATCTGTCTTGGTTCGTGATGGGGGAAGCAAGGAGAGGGCTGAGGGAAGCCTGATCAACGTAGGTGTTTGATGATGTGAAATTATTCTTTTGAAATGTGCATTTTCCTCTTCATACAAGAGTCCTTCCTCAGTCTGATCCTGAGTTTGGAATGCTATGAGTCCTGGGGAAAGCCTGCTTGGGAAAAAAAAAAAAAAGAAAGAAAGCTCCCAGGAGACTGAGGGAATGGGTTTTCTGGGGAGATTGGGAGATGGATCTTTATTTCCTTCCTTAGCAAAGTAGGGAGACCCAAGAATTCTCTCCGTGGCTCCCTTGTAGGATGTTGGAAGAAGAAATGGGAAAGAAGATGGACTTGGAGGTTTGATTGGTTGTAGAGTTTAGGTCCAGTCTCTTTGTCACTTGGTACTATTTGGGCAGTGGTTCCATGTTAGAAGATCCTTCCCAGTTGATGCACTGCCACCCTCACTCCAGAATTTGCAGAAAGATGCGATAGTCACAGCCGATAGAGTTGGGCTTCTCCCAGGCACAAGAGTTACTTTTTCAGGCTGGGTCCTCTCTGCCTTCTCTCCCTTTTCTGTGAACTTCAGAGGCCTGAAGGATCAGAAAATGCCTCTCCCACACTGTCCCACATGATAATTCTATACAGTTAAGGGACAGCTGGCAGAGCCTGATGGCCAGCCTTGCTGAGGAGGGGTGTGGAAGGCTTGGTGGCTTGCACAGGATGAGAGGAATATCAAAAGAAGGTGAAGTTGGGGAAACTAAGGCAAGGACTCAGAAGGGTGATGGGGGAAGGGAAAGGAAGCAATGACTAGCTGAAATAAAATATGAAATAGCACCAAAAAAAAATCAAAGCTTATCCCCTCGAGGGGCACCAGCTGAAAGATTTGAAAACATCAAGCAGTGAGAAAAAGCAAAGAAGTTTAAATATCCAAAGTAAATCTTTGAGAGAAGGGAGAATACATTTAAGAAGAGAGAAGGACCTCCCTGCTGAGAATGAGGTCTGCTGAAGAAAACCTCATTTCCCTTAGCTTCAATAAGAGGAGGTTATTTAATGTTTTCCTATGCCAAAATGTAGAGAGCCCTTACCACTGTTATCCCCTGGGGGTTCAGTTTGGGGGCTTCTCAGCAGGATTAGCCTCTTCTCTTGGCTGCTCTGAGTTCATCCCTCCCACATTATTCAAATATGAATCATCTCTAATTTCAGGGTTTGGCTGATCCATGCCTCCCCCCTCCCCTGGCCTCCCAGTGTCTTCTACTTCCACCCTCACTGATTCCAAATGTCCTTAATTTGCCTCTATTCAGTTATCATATTTGAGGGAAACTTAGGCCTTCAACCTATATCATCCCAGCCAGGCATCTGAGGAGGGTTCCCTGGACTAGATCTGGTGCTTTTCCAGAAGGTGATGGAGTTCTCCTAACAGAAGCAAGTGGGGGGGACCATATGCTAGATGTTGTTGTCATGTGTTGTCAAGTCAGAACCTACTTAGAGCTGACCCTGCAGTGGGTTTTCAGAGGCTGTAAATCACATGGAGGCGACCATCCATCTTTCTTCCTTTGATCAGCTGGTGGATTTGAACCTCATGCCTTTGGATTGATAGTGCAACTCCTTACCCATTAAGCCACCAGAGAACAGTAGCAGCTTTTTACATTGCAGAACCTTATCCTTAGACAAGGAAATCTTATCACAGGAAATCTAGTTCAGCTCTCATTTAATAAATGAGGAACCTGAGAGCCAGAGAAGCAGTATGCAAATAGCCAATCTGTGCTAGAACAGGGACTAGAATCCAGTTCTCCCAACCCTTGGGCCAGCCTCCTCAGCATTCTGCTAAAGTGCCTCTGTGGTTGTCATACTGTTGGGATTTCTCTTTCAAAGGGTGATGCTTTGTCTAAGACTTCGGCTGTCTGCACCTGCAGAGACCGCTTTTGCCTGGCTACAGGCAACAGGTTATCAGGGCCATCTCAGCTGTCAGATGGTCCCAGCTTCTGTGTTCCACAAGCGTGGTGGCTGGCACCCTGGATCCTACTGATCATTCAGGCACTGGCGTGTCCTGATCTGAGCCTCTGCCTGTCCCCCTCATCCTGTCACAATTGTGGGAGGTGACAGTGGACAAGCTGCCTCTGGGTTTGTGCAAAGTAGAGGAGCTAACAATGGCGGCTGAGGAGGGGAGGGAGGTAAGGGAGGGGAAAGGAGCAGTAGAGGGTGAGATGAATTTAGACTCCTTCTTTACAGAGAAATCTTGAGAGGAAAGGTAAGACATTTTAGTCCAGCGCAATCAATGAATTCTTTCTTGAGGGGGTGGTAAAGGGAAGGGAGGAAAGGAACGATTAAAACTGAGGCTCCCCTTCCCTTCCTCCCTCTTGCCCTCTTTCCTCTCCCTCCTTTACCCCCTCTTTCTCCCTCCCCCTCTCCCTCTTTCCCCTTCTCTGCTCCCACCACCACCCCCCTGTTTCTCTCTTTTAATGCAGGCTGAGCAATTTCTAATCAACACTTCCGTTTTTCCCCCCCTCAGGCTCTAGCAGTGCTTTCCTTGCTTTTCCATAGCTACCATTTCCTATTTCTTTCTGCTGTATATTTAGTCTCATGATTTCTTATTGTCATTGTGATGCTGCTTCCTGTGATAAACTGCTCCTTGTTGTTGTTTTGAACAAAACAAAATGCTAACCAGCTGCTATTTTAGCAACAGGTACCATCTAGCAATCAGACTGGAAGGAGGGTTCAGTCTTTGTCCCTGAATATGGGTGGCATTTCATCCTTCCCTGGCAGCAGAGGCTGTGAGCAATGCTGGAGCAGTGTCAATATTCCGAGAACACACTCCAGAGCAGGCAATGTGCTTTCCTGGACATTCTCCTGGAGCTCTATGTGATGAAGATTGCTTGCTCTATTAGCATTTCTTTTGCTAGCCATTCAGCTTCATTCATTCACTTATTCATTCATTCTACAAGCACATAGTAAATCCCTGCTGTTTCTAAAGTATAATGACAGAGACTGAGTAGAAAACGATAAAAGGCGCAGTCCTTGCCCTCAAAGAATTGTCAGTCTGTCCTTGAGTCAAATAGGGTTTCAGGTCATTTTGATGTGGTGGTGAACGTTCCCTTGATAAGAACTGCCTATGAAAAATATATCTGAACCTCGCACTATTCTGGGCCATCCTCACAACCTCCAACATTCTCGGCCTCATTCTTACAGACCCTGTATCAAAACACCATGTTGAGGGTCTTCCTCTCTTCTCTCTGATTCTCCACCTTTCCCAGCATAATGTCTTTTTCCTAGGACTGGGCCCCTCTTGACAACATTTTCAAAGTATGTGAGATGAAGTAGCACCATTGTTGCCACCAAGAAGCACTCTAGTAGCACTTCTTTCTAGGCAGCCTTGTTTGTTCTCTTGGCAGTTCATGGGCTATTTAGTACTCTTCTCTAATACCACAATTCAAATACATCAGTTCATCTTCTGTCATCATTATTCACAGGTCTCCCCTTTCAAGCCTTGCTGCTGCTTCTCTCTGCACTAGGAGTGAGTGAGTGTGTGTGTGTGTGTGTGTGTGTGTGTCTGTGGTATGTTTTCAATCTCTTCATTACGTTTTAAATTTTAGATTCACATGTTTTCTACTGGACGGCTAGCAGACTGTATTTACGCAGGCTGTGTATTAGTACAAGTAGTATTGTTGCAAGCTAGTTTTATGCTAGTTGTACTTGTTCTAGTCCTGGCTAGTGGAAAGAGCCCTGAGTTGGGAGTTAAGGGTTGGGTTTCAGTACTATCTTCTTCATAAATTAAGAAGGTAACAATGGGCAGCTTGAGGTTGTGGCCTTTTAATCTGTTGAATGAGGTGACTTCTGTGGCCACTTCTAAGATTTTCTAGTTCTAATGATTTCTTTTTTTTAGTTCTAATAATTTATTTTAACAATAAGCTGAGAGTCTAGAAATCAGGACTAAAGAGCAATGAATCTAAACTTCTTTTTGTAATTCTCCCAGGGAAGAGCCATTAGCCGTTCCAGTTTTCTTTATTCCCTAAACAATTAATAACTAGAGTGGAAAACACCAGTTGGAAAGAGAATTTTCAGTGGACTCAATGGAGTATTATCTGGTACTTGGCAGACAGGACAGAGTATACGCCAGTTAAATGTGTTTATACTGGGAACCTGTAGAGTGAGGCAGGGGCTTGGGTCAAATTGGATGAATCTTACTCCAGTCAGCCTTGCCCTTTCAGTCTCAACTCTGCTCTATGCCTCATTCTTCACTCCATGCAAGTAACTCAAGTGCCTCAGTGTAAGTCCACCCAGAATATAAAGAAAAGTTGTTGCTGTTGTCACTATTAATTTCCATGTTCTCCTTCTTTTCTCTGTTTTAAGTAGATTTTATATAATCAGTTTGATCTAAGTAAAACGTACTTATCTACACATAAGAAGAAGGCCAAAGGGAATAATAAGAGTTATCCAAGCCCATGATATTTTATTAATAGAAAGAATAAGAAACATTGTTGCTGATTTAATATGACTTGGTTTGTAAGAAACTTCTTTGTTTGGAAGCTGAGCTATACTAGAACTCCTGATTTAAATGAACATGCATGGTGTCTGCTGTGGTTCATAGAGTAGTAATAAGGCCCAAAGGTAACATTGTTATGTGCCATCAGGTGAAACTAACCCATACCTGCCTTCCGCTGGCTTTTCAGAGGCAGTAAATCTCACTGGGGTGGGGGAGGGGGGAGATTGCCCATCTCTCTGCTTGGAGCAGTTGGTGGATTTGAACCATGTGCCTTTGAGTTGGCAGTGGTGCTCCTTACTGCTAAGTCACCAGAGCGCCCTAAAGTTTACAGGATTTAAGAAAATATTGTAGGGGGAAATTGAGAAAGTTTGATAATCAGTATTTCAAATTCAGTCTGGAGCTATCTGGGGAAAGAATGAGTGTGGAGTAGTCCAGCAAGATACAGATGTGACCAAGAGATGAAGCGGATACTCGAGGCATGTCAGGGTTGCAGCCTTGGTACTGTGCACCTGGAAACCACACAGGGCGGAGTTGTGGCATATGTGTGCTTAAAATCTTGGTTGTCAAGAGAATTTTTGGCTCTGTGCAAATGAAAGAAGGCATTTTGGATGACTAGAGTTCCTTATGGGCCAAGAAAAAAAGATGAACTCAGAAGAACATGCTGCTGCTTCTGTTCTCCTTCAGCGTCTGGAGGCCTGTAGGAAGTGGTGCTCCGGCTGAGGAACCTGAGATGAGAGCAAGATGTAGGGGCTTGCTCCCCACCAGCTAGGATCCTGCACTGAGTACTGGTAGGTGCTTGGCTAGACTCAAGGCTGACTTGGATCGTGGGGGGTGGGGAGCCGGGCACAAGACTCAAACTGCCCTGGCCTTGAACTCTTACTTTATTTTCTTGGGCTTTAAAATGGGAGCCTACCTACTTTACAGGGTAACTGTTGTTGTTGTTATATGCCATCGAGTTGCCAGTGACTCATAGCAACCATATGTGTACAACAGTTCTGAAGCCTGCCAGTCTCACTGACTCCGACACACCCACCCCCACTGCCCCAGTCACTATATCAATCCATCTCATCTGGGGTCTTCTTCTCCTGTGCTGTCCCTCCACCCTTCTGAACATGATATCCTTCTCCAAGGATCAGTCTCTTCTGGCCACATGCCCAAAGTATATGAGCTGGAGCATGAAAATCCTAGCCTCCAAGGAGAAACTTAGTTTCACCCTTACTATGGTAATTAAAATGACACAAAATTCATTATACAATGTTGGCACATCCTGGATTAGATTGGTTTGGTGGACTTGAGTCAATTTCAGGTGTCTTCTCAAGACCCAGGATGAAGGAGCATTCACAGTTGGGGGTACAGTTTCTCATGGCAGAGAGCAAGCATTCAAGGTGAGAGGTGCCATTTAGAGCCAAAGTACACAGAAGCTGTTAAGGCTTCTGTTTGGACATGGCTATGCCACAACTGCTCACAATCTACTAGACAAAGATAGGCATGAGGTCATACCTGCAGTCAGTAGGAAGTATATTCTGCCTGCAGGGAGCAAAAGTATATTCTGCCTGCAGGTGGGGAAGGAACAAACAGATGTTGGGGCTAATGATTTTATTATGACTCCTAGCAACCAGATGTTTCAGAGCAGGACTGCCCCAGAGCATTTCCTTGGTGCTGATGAAATAGTTAACAGCTCCAGTATGCTTGGCTTCACAATCAACGTTCTTGGTACCAGCAGCCAGGAAATGAAAAGACAAATTGCACTGGGAAAGTTTGCTGTCAGAGACCTCTCCAAAATACTGAAGAGCAACAATGTCATTCTGGAGACTAAGGTGTGCCTGATCCAGGCCATAGTCTTTGCAATTACTTTCTATGCATCAGAAAACTGGATAATGACTAGGGATGATAGAAAGAGAATTGATGCCTTTGGACTTGGTGCTAGAAAAGAGTATGAATATAGGATGCACTGTTAGGAGAAAAAACAGGTTTGTCCTGGAGAGAGTGAGACCAGACTGCTCCTTGGAGGCAAGAATTATGAAGCTTTGTCTGACATAATTTGGACATTTTACAAGGAGGGACCAGTACTTGGAGAGGAACGTCAGGCTTGGGAGGATGGAGGGACAGCACAGGAAAGGAAGACCCTTGATGAGATGGATCAATTCAGTGACTGGGGAAATGGGGGATAGGTGTGTCAGAGACAATAAGATTGGTACAAGATAGAGCTGGGTTTAGGGCTGTTATACATAGGGCCACTATGAGTTTCAAGAGACTCGATGGCACATGACAACAAAAACAATCTTCGTGGAAGCAGATTGTCAGGTCTTTCTCTTCTCGAATCTCTGGGTAAATTCTAACTTCCAACCTTTTGGTAAGCATCTGAATACATTACTGTTGCACCACCAGGGCTCTTTGGAACAAATAATGCCATTTGTTAACTGAATTAAATCATCCCACAATTGTGTCAAATTACAGGATCTTTAAGGGTGTGCATGGCTAGGGTGGGGCTTTATATTGAAGGAGTAGATGGATAATTAAACGGGCAATTCGCAGATAATATGATGTGATTCCCCTGGGTGTTCTGACTGCAGTTGTTATGTGCTGTCTAGTCAACTATGACGCAGAGCAACACTATGAACAATAACTCTGAGCCTTGCCCTGTCTTGAGCCAATCTCTCACCAGCTGCTATTGCCACAATCACTGTGTCAGTTAATCTCATCCAGAGTCTTCTCTCAAGCACTGACCCTCTACCCTTCCAAGCATGATGTCCTTCTGCAAGGTCTGGTCCCTCCTGGCAACATGCCCTAAAAATGTGAGATGGATTTTCACAATCCTTGCCTCCAAGGAGCAACCAGGTTTCACCCTCTCTAGGACAGAGTTGTTTGCTCTCTTAGCAGTCCCTTGTATGTTTAATACTCTTCTCCAGCACCACAACTCAAAGTTACCTGGCCAAATGACTGAAAGAGGTCCATATTTATTCTCATTCCAAAAAAATGTGATCCATCAAAGTGTGGAAATTTTCAGTGTCACTAATATCACACACAAGCAAAATTCTGCTGAAGATTATCCAAAAACTACTGGAACAGTGAATCAACAGAGAGCTCCCTGAAATACAAGCTGGATTTAGCAGAAGCCATGACACTAGGGATATCCTTGCCAATGTCAGACGTATCTTGACTAAGCCAAGGATGTCTATTTGCATTTCATTGACTGTGCAACGGCATTCCACCATGTGGCTCATAATAATAAATTATTGCTAACACTGAGAAGAATGGGAATCCCAGAACACTTGATTGTGCTCTAGCAAAATCTGTACCAAGACCAGGAAGCAGTCATTAACAGAGCAAGAAAACGGTGACAGCAGTAAGAGCAGGGAAAAGCTTCTAGAGGCAGTGGTAACTGAGCCAAGTCCTAAATGATAAATAGTCATCACCAGGGAAAGAGTGGATGGAGGTAAGGGAGATTCACATGTTGTTGTTCTGTGTCATCGAGTCGCCTGCAACCCATAGTGACCCTGTGTACAGCAGCCCTGAAGCCTACTCTGTCCTGGCCAGTCTCAATAATTCCGACACACAATCCATCTCATCTGCTGTCCCTCGACCCTTACGAACATGAGGTCCTCCTCCAAGGACCAGTCTCTCTTGGCCATATGCCCAAAGTATGTGAGATGGAGGGAACATCATATGATGAGTCCAAGAACTAATGGGAGATGTGTTTTCTGGCAACTACAAACACTCTCGTGTGGTTTAAGAGGGAGGGAGGTGAGTGACTCAGTCTCACACAGTCCTTTCTCCTCATCAAGACTTCAGTTGTTAGGTGCTGTTGACGAGACTCTAACTCACAACAGCCTTATAAGACAGGCCAGAACTGCCCGTAGGGCTTCCTAAGCTGTAATCCTTATGGGAGCAGATTGCCAGTCAGCTCTTTTCTTCCACAGAGTTGCTTGCGGGGGTGCAAATCACCAATCTTTCCATTAGCAGCCGAAAGCCTTAACCATTGTGCCACAAGTGTTCTTTCTTGAAGGCTAGGGGAAGTCTTTAAAGGGTCAAAGCAAAGTTGTCCAATGATCAGACAGCATTTTGAAAGATCATTTGGATCACAGTGCGAAGAGCATATTGGGCATGGGCAAAAATAGCAATACAATGCAACTAAGCCACACTTGCAAGATGTGATGAGAGCCTGACCCCACACGGTGCAGTAAGGGTGGGAGACGTGGACAGTGCCAGAGATAATAGTGCAGGACTGGAGAGGAAGGATGGTCAAAAATGCTGCTTTTCTGACATATGTTGATGGGGCAATATGTCATGGACATAGACTAATATTTTGTTGTTCTTGAGATGCGCTGTCAAGTTGGAACCAACCCATAGCTGATCCCTCCAGCAGGTTTTCTGAGGCAGAAAAATCATATGGCAGGAGACTACTCATCTTTCTCTCCTGGAGCAGATGGTGGATTCAAACCACATGCCTTTGAATTGGCAGTACAACTCCTTACCTCTAAGCCACCAGAACTCTCTTGGACTAATTAATATAGGAGGAGAAATATGGAAGAACAATTTAAAAAAATTTAAAATAATAAATAAATAAATAAAACAATTCCAGGATGCTGGGCTATACGAGGAGGAATGTGGCATCAGGATTGGTGGAAGATTCAACAACCTGCGTTATGCAGATGACACAACCCTGCTTGATGAAACTGAGGAGGACCTGAAGGGCTTGCTGCAGAAGGTCAAGGACTGCAGCCTTCAGTATAGATTGAAACTCAACATTAAGAAAACAAAGATTTTCGCCCCTGGGCCAATTGGCAGCATCAGTATGGATGGTGAAGAGATTGAGATAGTTAACAGTTTTAGTTTGCTTGGCTTCACAGTCAACACTCTTGGTAACAGCAGCCAGGAAATCAGGAGGCGAATTGCATTGGGAAAGTCGGCTGTGAGGGACCTCTCAAGAGTACTGAAGAGCAACAACATAAGGTTGAAAACTAAGGTTTGCCTGATCCGGGCTATAGTCTTCACAGTTTCGTGCTATGCATTGGAGAGCTGGACAGTGACTAGGGATGATAGAAAGAGAATTGATGCCTTTGAGCTGTGGTGCTGGAGAAGAGTGTTTAATATACCATGGACTGCTAGGAGAACAAACAGGTTTGCCCTAGAGACGGTGAAGCTAGGCTGCTCCTTGGAGTCAAGAATTCTGAAGCTTCGTCTGAAATACACTGGACATGTTGCAAGGAGGAACTTATCCTTGGAGGGGGACATCATGTTTGGGAGGGTGGAGGGACATTGCAGGAGAGGAAGACCCTTGATGAGAAGGATCGATTCAGTGATTGGGGTAGTGGGAGTAGGTGTGTCAGAGACAATGAGGTTGGCACAGGTTAGAAAGGTGTTTAGGGCTCTTGTACATAGGGTTGTTATGAGTCTCAAGTGACTCAATGGCACATAACAACAACAACAATTTTTTTTCATTATTAAAATATACACTAAGCTGCTGTAAGAAAGAGACCCCAAAATGTCATATCTCACATGAAATATATTATCTCTGACAACAGTCTTATTTGTGAACAGTCTGGCTCTACTAAGGATGAATCTGCCTTTCCTGACATGTGATTCTCAAGACAGTTCTAGTCAAAGCCATTTCTCAACCAGTAGGAGAAAGAAAAGCAGAGATCCAGGGCAAGCACCTTTTCTATAGAGCAAGGATAAAGAAGTTGGCATACTTACTTCTCCTCACATCCTCTTGCCATGAACTTTATCATATAGCCACAGTTATAGCTGCTAGAGAAGCTGTGAAATTAATGTATCCCTTGACTGGGCAAAGGAAAACCCAGGAAATCCTATTCCTAAAAGGAAGGAGGGGATGGTAAACATATTCATCCACAGAGTGATTTGTTTTGAAGTGTTCACGGAACATCTAGATAGCTAGTGAAATTGTAGATGTGGTTCTGGAGCTCAGGACAGGTCTAGACTGGAAACACCCAAAAAACATGTTGCTGTTTAATCAGAACCGACTCACCACTGATACTGCAGTTGGTTTTCTGAGCCTGTGAATCACATGGGAGGGAATTGCCCATCTATTGAGGAGCTGCTGATGGATTTGACCTGCCAGAAAGGTACTACCTTACAGACTAGGATTTCAGAGAACAAATAAGGGTTAAGGTTGTTAGGAACTTTTCCTAAAGGAGTTGAATCTGTCCAAATGGTTGTTCCATCCCAGAAGTCTGACCCATTTGAATCTCAATGCTTCCAAACGACCTCTGCCCTGCAGAGGAGAAACTGACCTCTTTTAGCAGTGCTTTAGTACCCCTGGATCAGAATGTGAGCCAGCTGGATATCACCCATAAGTGCATTTCAGATCTCTGAAAGACCAGGTGAATCAGACAGAAATGAGATATGCTTCTAGCTTTTATCTGCACACTGGTGGCACAGAATGGGGAAAGCAGGCTCAGCTGGGCACTCAAAACATATATTTAATGAAAGGCAAGCTCTGTTTACACAAACACCAGTGGAATTTTTGCAGCAAATGATAATTAAGCAGTGAGCAAAACCTAACCAGGCAAGGTCAGCATTAGCATTTACCATAGTCTCATGAGACACAGGGAGATGTTGTTGCCTGCAGGACTTTGGGGGAAATATATCTGGTCATCCTAATCCTGAAATGGATTGAGCAGTCAAGATAGTCCACAAGAGAACTGATTCTGGACAATTTAATTGGGGAATGTATTTATTGGAAGGACTTTAATTAACTGAAAGAATCAATGGAAAATCAGGCTCAGGAAACAGGCAGATACTAAGGGAATGTCTATGTTTGAGAACATTTTTTTCTTCACTAAAGTGTCACAAGAAGATAAATGACTCCCATTTCTGCAGGGGGGATAAAGAAGTCAAGCCCCATTCCTTTGCCTTTAAACCTTGAACCTGTAGGTCAGTGTTTCCCAAAATGTTCTGCCCCCATTCTCACAGAGCTGTTAACATACGGAAATGCTTGCTTTTTTGTCTGCACTATGGATTAGACCTAGAATCCAAAGATGCCTCCTTTTCAACTCCTACACTGAAAAAAAAAATATGCCCATCAGTTACCTTCAGTAATTGGGAAAACATGTTAAAAATACAGGGGGAGAGGGGAAAAGATAGATCTAAATTGATGATGGGGGGGGGTCAGGAATTTGTATTGACATCTTAAGTAGAAGAAAAAATGTAGGAGTCTGAAGGCCAAAATATGCTAGGGAGTTCTGAGGTCTAATCTTGATTCTGGGATTTAAAGAGTTAAAACATTTGTCTCTAGTGATGATATTTTTCAGGACCTTTCTCTTAAAATGGGGCTGTGCTTATAGATCTGCCTCTCCAAAAGCGCTGGCAGGCATAGCTTGCAACTAGTGGGGAAAAGGAACTTGCTTTGAAAGAAATGAAAGTGCTAAAATAAGAACAACACCGCTTTAGATACTGCTTTTGTTATTCTTGCAAAAACAGAGTTCTACATATATAGAATCCTTTTCTTGTTTTTCATGAGCACTGGGGCAGGACCTTATTTTGCCACATGCAGAGAAGGCTTGTCTGCACTTGGAGCTGATCTGTCCCTCCCTGGCTCAGTAGCTTACTTGTTCTGTTCTTCACAGCTGAGGGTGGGAGCTGTGATTCTAAGCTATCAGCACTCTACCTTCCGGTGCTTTTCCCATTAATTGGCCAGAATTCATTCTGTACACTAGGTATCTCCTGCTAAGAAGGTCCTCTTCAACTCATTCATTTGTTTGTTCATTCAATTATTCATTCATCTGTCTATTCAATTCACAGACATTTTTTGAGCTTCGTTTCTGTCCTGTGGCTTTGGATACTCTAAGGATACAAAATCAACTCATGCCCAGCCCTGTCTTCAGGTGCTTTGTAATTAGAAACCAAGTTTATATTGAATGCCTTTATCAAAGAGACTAGTTGTTGAAATTTGAATTTTTCAGTGCTTACAATGTTTTGAAATATGTTTTTGGCATGAATTTGAATTAGTCCTGGGGTGCTGGGCACAATAAAAACAGAAATCATAATCTGGTGGTCTAAGAATGATGATTCCCTTTTTAGCAAATGTAGAAAATACTTTGAGACCTGCACCATGCCAGTTAGTGCTCTGAAAGTTCCCCACTGCCCTTGAGTCAGCTGGGCATCAGCAATGATATCCCTTATTCCAATGTGTCTTTTGCATCCTGTGTGACTTCTGGCAGTTCCCTGTCTATATTCAGCTATGACCATTTTTTAAGTATCTTCAAGCTTTTACCTGTGTATTCTATTAATTATTTTGTTCTATAATTTCCACATCCTATTGGATCACCTTTCTTTGGAATGGGCATAAATATGGAGCTCCTCCAAGTAAATGACCAGGTAGCTCTCTCCCAGATTTCTTGGCATAGATGAGTAAATGCCTCCAATATTGCATCTGTTTCTCAAAATATTTTGGTTAGCACTCCACCAAATCCTGGAGCCTTGTTTTTCACCAATTCCTTCAGTGTAGCCACCTTCTTCCTTCAGTATTATTGGTTTCCTATCATATGTCACCTCCTGAAATGGCTGAGCAATGACCAATTCTTTTTGGTATGATAACTCTATACTTTCTATTTTTGAAATTTACTGCATTATTCAATATTTTGCCTATGGAACACCTTAGTATTGCAACTTGAGGCTTTAAAGTTTTCTTGTCTTTCTGCTTGAGAAATGCTTTTCCTTTTTGGTTCTCTACCAGGGAGCTCTATTAGCTTAGTGGTAAGGAGTTGAACTGCCAACCCAAAGGCACACAGTCCAAATCCAGCACTGTTCCACCAGAGAAATATGAGCAATCTGCTCCCATGTGATTAACTTCCCTAAAGACCCACTGAAAGGTTAGCTATGAGTCGGTTCTGACTCGATGGTACATAACACAACACAACACAACATAATAACTATCTCAGCAGCATATGAGAGCTCCAGTTTCTCCTTATCTTTACTTGTTGTTAGGTACTTGTGAACAAAAGATCTGAACCCTGTTTTATCCTGTACCATCCTCATACTTCCTGACACACAAACGCCCATTGCAGCAGTCACCTTATTAAGACACCTGCTTGAGGGGTTTCCTCTCCTTCGCCGACCCTCCACCCTTCCCAACGCCATGTTCCTCTCCAGGGAATAGCACCTCCTAGCAATATGTCCAACGTGTGTGAGTTGAAGTCTCATCATTCTTGATTCCAGAGAGCACTCCAGCTGCACCTTCTTCAAGACATTTCTGCTAGTTCTCTTGGTCATCCATGAGATATTCACTGCTCTTCTCCAACACCACAAGTCTAAGGTGTTAATTCTTTTTCTGTAATTCTTTTTCGTTGTCCAGTTCTCAGATGCATAGCAAGTGACTGGAGAGACTATGGCCTGAATCAGTTGCACTTTATTCCTCAAACTGACCTCATTATTCCTCAATAATCTGGAGAAGTCCCTAACTGCAGATTTTTCCAGTGCAGTGTGCCTCCTAATTTCCTGACTGCCGATACCAAGGGTTAATTGTGGATCCAAAAAGATGAAGCCGTTGACAGGCTCAGTCTCCTCTCCATTCATCATGATGCTGTCCTACCTCCATTAGCATTTGTTATTTTCTGCTTTGTTTGTTGTTGAGGTAAGATGATCCATTCCTCACACCATATACCAAAAAAAACTAACTCAAACTGGATCAAGGAACTAGGTGAAAAACCTTGAAAGGTAAAAAACAAAAGCCACAACTGGGTCAAACTTAAGAGCTTTAATCTATAGCATAGACAGATTATCATATATAACTGAAAATGCACAATGAACACAAACTAGATAATTGGTACCTCCTGAAAACTAAATACTCATATGTATCAAAAATTCTCCAAAAAAATACAAAGTTAGCTTTAGACTGGAAAAAAAGACTTGACAATGACATATCTGACAAATGACTCCTATTGAAAAGTTAGAGAAAATGCCAATACTTCGGCAAGAAAAAGACAAATAAGCCAGTTACAAAATAGGCACAGGACATGAAAAGACATTTCACCAGGTAAGGTATTCAGATGGTCAGCAAACGTAAAGAAGTGTTCAAGAACACCAGCTGGCAGAGAGATGGAATGCACCTGCTCTTTGAAATCTTCTGTTCAGCTTTCTTGATCCATCATTTCTTCCTTTTACCCTAGTGTCTTTACAGCCTAGGCTAAGTTTCTGAGTCTGTCCTGATAAAAACTTTAGTCTTTTCTTTTCTCCTGTCTTTTTAATGGTCTTTTGCTTTTTTTTTCTATGTATGATGTCATTCCATAGTTCCTCAATACAGCCTTATATGCTATAGAAATTTAATCTACCAGCCTGTTAGTTGGTATACAAACATTTATCCATTTTCACCACCTAAGGACTTGAGTGCAACGCCTACTTTCTAGCATTTGTGTTTTATCCTTGAAGGAGTAGGGAATCAATGGATGCCTTACAGCAAGGGACCTGACATAAATGGGCAAGTGCTTTTAAAAAGAATTCTGTGGGAAAACCTGTGGAGAGCGAATTAAGCAGGAGGAAGACAGACCACATAGGAAGTTACTATGAAACCCAGAAGATGATAAGGACCTGTGTCAAATGGTGGTTAAGAACTTGGGAGCCAAAGGGGCTCTGGTGGCCTAGTGGCAAAACGCTGCACTGCAATCCCAGAGGAGCATGGTTCAAATCCACCAGATTCTCTGCTGGAGAAGGAAGGACAATCTCCTCCTGTATCAGTCAGATCTGATTTGATGGTACACACACAAAAATAATAAAATTTAAAAAATTTTTTAAAAAGAACTTGGGAGCCATTTAGCCTCAATAAACATCATCTGCTAACCTTGAGCTTTTAGTCTGCATACATTCTCTGAGAGTCAGTAGTGTCATCTCTAAAATGGGTGTGTGTAATCATAAACAATTGCTGTCGGGTTGATTTCAATGCACAGTCACCCCATATGTTTCAAAGTAGAGGTGCACGCTGCTGAGTTTTCAAGGTTGTGACCTGTGAAAGCAGCTTACTGATTATTCTTTCAGGATATCTCTGATGGGTTCAAACCACCAGCCATTCAGTTGGTAGTTAAGCACTTATCACTGTACACCACCCAAGGACTTTGGTGTAATACTGACACTTAAAGGATTTTAAAGATAATTAATTAAGACACTGTATAGAGATTGTTTAGAACATATTTCAGAGCTACTACCCAATCAAAACTCTTGGTACTAGCAGCCAGGAAATTAAAAGACGAAGTGCATTGGGAATGTCTGCTGTCAGGGACCTCTTCAGAGTACTGAAGAGCAACAGTATCAGTCTAGAGACTAAGGTGCACTTCATCCAGGCCATGGTCTTCACAGTTACTTTCTATACATCAGACCACTGGACAGTGACTAGGGATGATAGAAGTAGAATTGATGCCTTTGAGATGTGGTGCTGGAGAAGAGTATTGAATATACTGTGGACTGCTAGGAAAACAAACAGGTTTGTCCTAGAGAGGGTGAAACTAGGCTTCTCTTTGGAGGCAAGGCTTCATCTGACATACTTTGGACATGTTGCAAGAAGGGACCAGTCCTTGGAGAGTGATGTCATGCTTAGGAGGGTAGAGGGACAGCGCAGGAGAGGAAGACCCTTGATGAGATGGATTTATTCAGTGACTGGTGGAATAGGGGTAGGTGTTTTGGAGTCAGTAAGATTGGCACAGGATAGAGCAGGGTTCAGAGCTGTTGTACATAGGGTTGCTATGAGTCACAAGTGACTCAATGGCACATAACAATAACAACATTACCAATACCAGGAATAGTTATTTAACAGTTACCTTGTGCCTGAGATTGTGCTAAGCATTTGACACTCAGTGCCTTAACAGTAAATCTTTAATAACTATTAACACCAGGATGGAGCTCAGGTGATCTAGTGGTAAAAAGCTGTACTACAATCCCAAAGGCAAACAGTTCAAACCCACTTCTGCTCCACAGGAGAAAAATGAGCAATCTCTTCCCGTGAAATTTACTGCCTCTGGAGACCCTCTGGAGGGTCAGCTATATAGAAGGGTTGGTTCTGACTTGACGGAACACAACAACAACAACAACAACAACAACAACAACATCAACATGAGTCAGAAACAACCTGACAGCAGGTGTAGGGGTGAGGGGAGTATCAAGAATGGAAACCTGTCTTATGGGAGTGATGATGTGAATAGAGAAGGGGACAAATATGAGATATATTTAGATTTCGTGACCAGCTGAATACAAACAGGAGCAGAGAGGAAATTTTCAACAGTTTTAAGATTTCTATCTGGGACTACCGAATAGGTTATATATCGGCAAAACTAAGGATAGAGGAGGAATTGGCTTAAAAGCAAGAAGTGGGTGGAGAAAGAAGATAATGAATGAGGTTTAGACCCGTCTAATTTGAATTATCAAACGTGCAGGTGAGGCTCAAGGGACTCGAGAACCTGAGACGTAATTGGTATTTGGAACCATAGGAATGAATAAGATTTCTTAGATCAGATATATAGTTCAACACTTAAAAGAGGCTGATACATTTTTGTTATTTACCTGGTTGGCATTAGAAGTTATTATATGCACAGCTTCTTCCCACTAGGCCACCAGAGCTCCAATACTTAAGTAAGATCTGGTGATGCAGTGAGTTAAGTGTTGGGCTGCTAATTAGTGGGTCAGCAGAACAAATCCACCAACTGCTCCCTCAGAACAGAAGCCATTCTGCTCCCCTAAGTTTTACAGCCTTGGAAGCCCTATGGGGCCGTTTGCTCTCCCCTCCAGAGTCACTGTGAGTCAGAATCCATGCAGCAATAGTGAGTTTTGATATTTACATTTATATTCTCTTTTTCTCATTACCATTGAGTCAGAACAAACTCATAGCTTTTCCTCCAGTGTGGTTTTTACTGACTGTGGATCCCATAGGAGATTACCCATCTTTGTTCTTGGAGTGGATGCTGGATCCAAATTGCTAGAGAGGTGCCATCCTTGAACAAGCAGCATAGCTTTCTATGGACTATGCCTCCAGATGTTGTGGTTGTGTACCGTCGAGTCAGAACTGACTCATACCTGACCCTCCAGAGGGTTTTCAGAGGCAGTTAATAGCATGGGAGGAGAATGCCCATCCTTCTCCCATAAAGTACCTGGTGGATTGGATTCAGACTGCATGTCTTTGGAATTGCAGTGCAGTTTCTTACAGTAGGCCCCAGCTTTCTCTCGATATTTTTGTTTTGTTGTTACGTGTCATTAAGTTAGAACTGACCCATAGCTGACTCTCAGGGGGAGAGGGGTTAGAGGCTGTAAATCACACAGGAGACTTTATCTGTCAAGGTGGATTTGAATATTCTGCCTTTGGATTGGCAGCTAAACTCTTTACCACTAGGCCATCAGAGCCTGTATAAATTCCAGCATAAGACATCCAATGCTTTTGCCAGTTGAAATAATGAAATTAGGAAAAATAAAACAAAGAACCAACCCTAAGAGATAAGAAGCCAAAGGGAGGGTATTCCCAAATCAGATCTCACTGCCTGTGGGTGTGGCTGTCCTGGTCGCAAGCCTGTTGAGCTAGCAAACTTGTGGAGGCAGGGTGTATGAGGTTATTTAAGATGGATAGTCACATCATCACTGTCACATGTTTGGATCGGCCACACGTGAGGAGCACTGGAAACAACACCCAACCCACAAAAGGGACTGATACTAAGATCCTGAGCAAGCACGGTGAAATTCAGGAAGAGGCTTCAGTCCTAGCAGGGCAACTGGATTGTAAATCAGGACCCAAAACTGGAAAGCCAATCTCTGTTACCAGGAACCTGGGATCCAAGATGTGGGCCAGAGCAACACCATGCATTCTGGCTGAAATGCGTTCCTGAGATGCTTGGTCTGGTAGCCTCAAGAACTGGGTAGCGGAGCACGGCCAGCCAGATGGTGTGGTCAGGGTCATTGCGTTCCTTCTCTCGGTTGTTGGTCCTGGCCTGTCTACAGAGCAGCCTTTCAGCGAGGTCAAAGTTCTACCATCACGAACCACCAAATAGCAAACCTACCTGGGTGAAAGTTGGACTGATCTTGGGCACATTAGCCTTCTTGTGGGGCTATCTAATCAAACAACATAATGAAGATGTTTTAGAGTATGAACGAAGTATGAATGGATTGGAGTAAACTACTGAAATATAGTAGGTTCCATATAGAGATTACATCAGTTCCTCTGGACTCAGTAATCTTTTGATTGTAAATGAGAAAAGAGTTGTATGTGGATGTAGATTGTCATTTTTGGTGTGCTATATTGTTAAATGAAAAAATAAAAAAATACTTCAGAAAAAAAAAGAACTGGGCAGCATTCATCCTACAGTTTGAAGCCTTTAGAATTGAAGCAGTGATTTACATTTTCAGCCTCAACTCTTGCCTTTTGTGGCCTTCAGAATCTAACAAATTGACCTTCCGTTGGAATCTCTAGTCCAGTCTTCTCCGTCTTTGCAGATCTAGATCTGTCTTTAGCTCAGTCTCAGAGTTCTGATTATGCCTGTATATGTACACACGCCTGTGTATGTGTAAACACACACACACACACTCTCTCACTCACTCTCTCTCTCTCTAACTTCCAGGAAGTTCACTTAATATTGCGAGGTGATGAGCACACCAACCACTGTCACTACAGAACTACTAATTACATCCTAGCATGCCTGGGAAAATTTTCTTCATTCCCCCCTCCCTACACACACTCTGTCTCAAATCCTGCTATCTGTGCTCACTTGATTGTTGTATACTGTCAAGTTGGAACTGACCCACAGCTGACCCTCCAGCGAGGTAGTTTTTTTCAGAGGCAGTTAATCACATGGGAAGAGAATGCCTATCCTCTCGTGGAACAGCTGGTGGATTTGAACTGTGGCCTTTGGGATTGCAGTACAGGTTCTTACTACGAGGCTACCAGAGCTTCCTGTGCTCACTTAGCTTCAGGTTTATATCTTCACAGAAGTCAGCAGAGTGTTCTTGGCAGCAGCAAGTAACTACATTTATTCAGTACTTACTGTATACAAGATGTTATCCTAATGCTTAGGAGGAAATACCGTTTAACCCTCAGAAAATCTTATATTAAGAATATGGCAATTACTATTATTCTGGCTTTATCAGTGAGGAAAATGGAAATTTGTAAGAGTTAAGTGATTTGCCTGAGGTCATGCAGCAAAAATATGATTAGTTTCTAATTTAGGGCAGACTCCAAAATCCATGCTTTAAACTCATGTTTTTCAAAAGGCTGATGGTTCTAAGAATGTGTTCCTTAATCCTTAGCGCATAAGTTTGTCTGAGTGTCATGGAAGGGGCTGGGCATTGGCTAACCTCTATTAATAATTGACTAAGGGAATACAGTGGCTTGCCCGAGTAGCTAATCTCATTCTAACAGAAAGCAGAACTGAGAAGGAGGTTATGCTCAGTAATCATCTAATGAATAAAACCCCGTACTTTACTCTCAACAAAAAAGAAAAACCACAACACTTTCGTGTAGCACCTGCCTTTTTTATTGGCTTTATTTACCCTAGAAACGTTTAGACATGTGATTTCCCTAGCTGAGCCTTAATAGATAGCCGAGCAGGAAAGGCGGCATGGTCATGTGCACAGCATTGTACTAGGAACAGTGCCCGTGACTGTGCCATTAACAACCTCAGCTACTGCTAATTGAATTCACTTCACCTCTCTGTCCCATTTTTGCTACCTAGAAAATAGAAGTGTGAATAAGGATTTGAAGAATTACAATTAATTTTTTAAATTAATGCAATCGAAGTTAAGTAGAAGCTGCAAAGGAGACATTTCTTTTCCTAATCCAGCTGTGAGCTCTGAGTCCTATCTGACTTGATGGCAGTGAGTGAGTGAGAATATCCAACTGTGTGAGTCAGGGAGCATAGAATTAGCTACATCAACACTGAGGGTGGTGAGGCAATGTGGCTGGAAACTGGGTAGTCTGCGGTGAACTTCAAGGGGTCATTATGTCCCCCTGATGATGGGGCTGATCTACATAATAGAAAGACTATGTTGTAAAACATGTTGATGGTGAATGTCTTCAGGAGTCCAGAGCTTCTGAATGGGAGGTGAGAGGAGAGGCAGACAAGGTGAAAGAAGATTGACTACTCTTTACCAGTGATAATGGTCTGTTCTCTTTATGTCTCCAGGGAGATGTTTGTTAACAGCCTTTTGAGTAAGGATTATGATACTCCTTTAATAGGTGAAGAAAATTAGTTGCAAAGAGCCTAGAGACTTCATAAGGCTTTTTTAGCATATACGTGACCAGATGAATTTCCAAGCCCTGCCTATATGATGTCAAATTATTTTATCATGTCATGCTACCTATGATTCCAGTTCCCTCTGTGAAGTCCTCGAAATCCTCACCTTTCTGTTCATTGTCTCTCCCACTCCTTCACTGCTCTCATATATAGCTTCTGAGCACAGACTAGGTCCAAAGCACTCTGCTGAGAAATCGTGGACACTGTTGTCCTCAGTTCTAAATTCTACAGAATGCAGAAACCTTTTCTTCCAAACCGGAATCAAAACCTAATTTTACCAGAAAAGGAGCCCTGGTGGCATAGTAAGCCACTAACCAGAAGGTTGGCAGTCTGAATTCCCCAGCTGCTCTATGGGAAAAAGATGAGGCAGTCTTCTCTCATTAAGATTTATAGCCTTGGTGGCATTGATGGAGGGTTGCTATGAGTCTCAATTAACTTGACAGCAGTGGGGTTTTGGGTGTTTTTTAGTTTTTCATAGGAAGAGTCTCACTGATGGAAGGCACGGATCTGGACAGATTAAGGTGTCTTTCCTTGCCAAGGGTCTGTGTGGATTTGGTATCTAGTATCAATAGTGGTGGTTGTTTTGTACTGTAGATTTGGAACCAACCCATAGCTGACCTTCGGGCGGATTTTCAGAGGCAGTTAATCACCTGGGAGATTGCTCATCCTTCTCCTGTGGAACAGCTGTGGCCTCGAACCGCATGCCTTCGGGATTGCAGCGCAGCTTCTTGCCACTAGGCACTCAAGGGTACATTATTCGTCATTAGGCAGATTCGTAAGTAAGTGTATGTTAGAGTTGTCAGAAGGATCTCTGATGTACAACATCTAAGCAACATCTAACCTTTTGGTAACAAAAAAGGTTGTCAGTTCAAACCCACCTTGTATCTCTGTGAGTTAGAGATAGAGAGACCTGGCTGTCAGCCCCTGAAAAAGATCACAGCTTAGAAAACTCTGTAGGACTTTCGCTGTCATGTGAAGTCACTGGAGTAAAAATCAACTTGATGGAACCTAATGACCAAACAGCAGCAGAGCTGTAAGAGTGAGTTTGCTCTACAGGATTTCATTTTTAGTACTGGCACTGATAAAGGACAGGAAATGTCCCATAGAAGTAAACCCTTGCATGTCCTAAGTCCATCATTTGATTCTAGGGGAAAATGTTGTACTTCAAGCTACCTGCATCTGATTTGACAGTTTTGGACTCTTTATCCTATCTTCTATTCAGATTTTTACGGCTCTTAATTCTATTTCTGCTTCTAAATTCAGATCAAGCTTAAAAACTCTTAAATACTCTTGACCCATCCATGGAGGAAGGTATGTCCTCTTTGTTTGAAACTTCCAGATCTTGCCACTGAGTTCACATGTAGGCCCTCTGTGTCTCACCCCCCCCCCCCCCCCAGGGAATAGCCTCCAGTTCACTGACATTTCCTCCCTCACTTTCTTGGACCTTGAGCCTAGGGTTGGCTCCTTTCAGCACTTAAGCTTCTCACGTGATTTACAACCTTTTACTCCCCCCCCTTTTTTTTCGATTACCCTTTGGAGCTTATGAATATAGTGTACTGCTTTTGATCTGAAATTTTCTCATTTTCCTCAAAGCTTTTTTCCTCCTTCATCTCTATCTCCTTTGCATGGTCACAAGCTGAAAGGGAAGTCACTTCAACCTGAAGTCATACTTCTGACTTCATGGTAATTATTTATCAAATATTTGTTGAGTGCCTATGTGCTGCATAAGTCAGAACAGCAAGATAGATAAGACACAGGCCTTGCCTAACAAGTCTGATAAGATCTGTGGTTGTTCTATGCCATCAAGTCGGAACCAACTTATAGCTGACCTTCCAACGGATTTTCAGAGGCAGAAAATCATATAGGAGGATATTGCCCATCTTTCTCTCATGGAACAGCTGGTGAATTTGAACCATAAGCCTTCAGGTTGGCAGTGCAGCTCCTTACCAATAGGCCACCAGAGCTCATGGAAACACTTTCAATCTTACTATAATAAATTTCTAGAAGAGAATGGTAAGCTGGAATGGTACAAAGGAAAAAGTGATGAACTCAGATGGACTGGTCTAAGAAGGCGTTACCGGCAATGTCTGAACTGAGTATTGAAAGATAGAAAAGAGTTCCCCAGTAAAAGAAGGGAGGAAAAACATTCTAGAAACAGGGATCGCCATGAAAAAAGACCCAGAGGTATGAAATAGCATGTCCACTGGGGAAACTGTTAATTGTTTGGTATTCCTGGAGCTTAAGGGTGAGGCTGTAAAGATAAAAGCTAAATGGTAGAGCACCTTGGACGCTTTGCCATGGCCCTTGGATTTTATTTCAAAGGCCATGGAGAATTGGTTAAGGCAGAAAGCCATAGCTGTCAAATTTAGAATGATCACTTGAACTATGAGAAAAGAATGTTTGGGTTAGAGGTAGAATGCAATGGGGAGACCAGACAAAAAGATTATTATAATATTTCCAGCAAGAAATGAGGGACTTAATAAACACTCTGGGTTTGATGACAGTGGGAAAAATACTAAGAGATGTTAAGAGATTACAGTGGCATGACTTAGTGACTGGTTGGATGGGGTGGAAGGTGGGGGTTTCTGGACATGGCAATCAGATGGATAATGATGACAGTCATTGTGATAGAAGAAATGGAAGGAAGAACAGGTTAGGAAGATGAGGTGCTGTGAGTTGGGGTCAAGACTATAGATACTATTTGGACTTGCTGATTCTGTTTTGCAGCCATGGCTGAAGGCCTTCAGGTCACGGTGCCTGAAAAGAAGAAGGTGGCCATGCTCTTTCAGCCCACTGTGCTTCGCTGCCACTTCTCCACGTCCTCTCATCAGCCTGCAGTCGTGCAGTGGAAGTTCAAGTCCTACTGCCAGGACCGCATGGGAGAATCCTTGGGCATGGCCTCCCCCCGCGTCCAGTCTCTCAGCAAGAGAAACCTGGAATGGGACCCCTACTTGGATTGTTTGGACAGCAGAAGGACAGTTCGAGTAGTGGCCTCGAAACAAGGCTCTACCGTCACCCTAGGAGAATTCTACAGGGGCAGAGAGATCACGATTGTTCATGGTAATAACACTTTCTGTTCTTAATCTGGAGGATGGGAGAAGATTGGTTGTGTTTTCTCAGAGACAAGTGATGTCAGCCTCTCATCTTTCAACCCCTCACCACTTTGATTTTATAAGACAGGGGCATCATAACACTTAGTAGATTGCTCAGGGGGAGTCATGAGGGTAAGAGGATGGGTATGTGGAGAAAAGATAAGCTTTGGAATTGTTTTTTTCAGAGCCTGATCTTAAATTTCAAGTTCTTGTTTTCAGAACTGAACTGAAATGTGAGAAGCGAAAGTACTTTTTCTGCCAAATATCCTTACTTTGGCATCAATCTTTATGGCTATTTCCCAAGCTCTGAAAGCGGGGTTCTCCAAGGAGTTCTCCTGGGAGAAGAGATGTGTACATCCAAGCTGTAATGTGAGGTGAATGCCAGCCTGAGACCCAGAGGACTTTCCATCAGTTCCACCCTTTCTCTCTCCTGCTCCTAAAGCTTTGGACCAGAAAAAGTCCCCAGAGACTGACATGGTCTGCTGCATCATCTGCATTTTGAAGCACTCTTGGGAAGTCAATTCATTTCCAGGACTAGTGTCAGGAATTTAAGTGGCTCTCAGATACCTCTGTAAGACTGGGTCAAAGCCATCTCCAATTCCTAAAACAAGAAATAGACTAGTTTTTTTATTGTGCTCTAACTAGATATGCTAATTATTTTTTGTTTTAAATAAAGCAAATATCTTTTTCAACTGCCATCAGGGTAAAGAAATAGAACATTGAAAAAAAAGTCACTTGTCAATACTTCCCTCCTTGCATATTCAAACTTTTTCTTTCATAGGAGAGAGTTTAAGGACTAGGCCCATCTTTTTCTTTTCTAACAGATGCAGATCTTCAAATTGGAAAACTCCTGTGGGGAGACAGCGGGCTCTATTACTGTATTATCACCACCCCTGATGACCTGGAGGGCAAAAATGAGGACTCAGTGGAAGTGCTAGTGTTGGGTAAGTAGAAGCCTTTGTCACATCTTCCGTCCTAGACGGCTTGCATTGCATCCTTCTCTCATCGTTTGATGGTGCCAGTAGATCGCAGAAGCAGTCTTCTTTCAAGGACATACCGAGTACTTTGCATGCTCTTTCTGAGTCGAAGCAGCTGTATTTATAATGTGTTTCTTGGTGTCTATGGCCATCTTTTCAGTAGTGTTGTGAATGTTTCTTTTGCTTTCATAGTTTTCTTTCTCTCTTCCTTCCAATTTTACCTTTAACCCTGATTTCTCTCTCCCGATAGTTTTTGTCTTTTTTTTAAATGGTAATTGTTGGAGAAGCTGCTGGAAACTTTTGAAAGAGGGAGGGACTTGAAGCAGATAGAGACTTCTCTGAGAAAGAGAATTTCACTGGTAGTTTGGGGTCTCCTATGACTTCAAGAGCCTCTTACCATCTGATTACTTAAGACAGTCTCACTTAAAGACAGTCATAAGGAAAGATGACCATAAGCTGAAGACTTTCTTTTCTTTTCTTTTTAATTTATTTTTTTTTTGTGTACCGTCAAATCAGATCTGACTGGTACAGGAGGAGATTGTTCCTCCTTCTCCAGCAAAGCATCTAGTGGATTTGAATTTATTTTTTATTTATTTATTTTTTTTGTGTACCGTCAAATCAGATCTGACTGGTACAGGAGGAGATTGTTCCTCCTTCTCCAGCAAAGCATCTAGTGGATTTGAACCGTGAACCTCTGGGATTGCAGTGCAACTTCTTGCCAGTAGGCCAGCGAGTGCCCAATGGCAAGAGCTCTTTGGGAAGTAAGCTAGTGTCTTGGGAAATGTGCAAGGCACATATCTTGATCCCTGAAAGTGTCTGAGTTACTCTCAAAGCAAATGTCTAATCCTTATTAATATTCATTTATTCAGAACTGAAGTCTTTAATTTTGGCCACTTCTCCTCATTCATGGATTGGAGGGATGTCAGTGGGAGATAAGCACCTTGTGTAAAGCTGAATATTGAGCACATGTTGCGTGCTGTACAAATGCTGGTTGAACAAGAAAATGAGAATAAAACATACAAACTCAGAAAAGAAATGACAGCTGGTAGTTCAGGATACATTCCTAATCCATGTTTCAAAATAATGATCTTTTTTTTTTTTTTGATAGCTTCCATGAAAGCAAGAGGTAGCAATTTAGGGGAACATTTAAGGATGCTTACTTTTACAGGCAAATAAGGTTGAAAGTTGGTTACACCCTAGTTGATAAACAGAATTCTCAGGGAGAAAGCAGCATTTACTAGTTAGGATTTCTCGTTTTAGTCCCTATCATGACTGTGATATTTTGGCAGAATAACTTATCTGTGTCTTATTTTATCTTTTGCACAACAGATTAAGGTAATAATGGCCTACACAGTTAGAGGACTGACTTAACCACATAATCCTTGAGTCCAATATGTAAAGAACAAGATAGCTGTGATCTGTAAAAGAAGGAAATAAAAATGTAAAAGACTTATATGAGCATAATAAAAGAACACAAGGAAACCAGATTTGGGATTTGCTGTGACTCTGTAAACCAGGAGGGAATAAAAAGATAAATTTCTGCTTAATCACACAACTCTAATGGCCAAGTTTGAAGGAACAAGTGGCTCATTGAGCCTGCAATTAGCTAATTGTGAACACAGTTATTTGGCCAATACAGCCATTTGCAGAGAAGTAATTGCCTGAGCCTGAAAAGGAGGCCAGGTAAAAACCACTTTAAATAGTTTGGTCCCAGTGGCTCTACAAATGTGGGGGAATAGAGTGAAGCCTTTTCCTCTGGGGATGTGCTGAAGTATATCAAGAACATTCCTTCATATTGAAACATGGAAAGCAATTTGTGCAAAGATGTGATTCTCATGTGCAAAGATGTGATTCTCAGGACAAAAAGAGGCCAGCAGCTGAGAGGTGGATTCAAGTTAAGTATGGCTAAAATTTTCATCTATCATGGGAGCAAAGATGAACAGAAATCAGTGTTACTCAAAAAAGAACTGCCGAGAAAACCAGGAAGGCTATAAATCAAAACTGACAGTGTTAGAAGCTCATCTGTGAGTTAAACAGATACAAGCTGAGATTCTTGCAGGAGGTGCAGGCTTACTAGTGTCAGCCCTTGACTACATTCAGGAGGAGGAATGAAAATAAAGATCAGCCCAAAGCTGATTCCTGCATAGTCAAGGTCAGACGTACTTCCACTCTCCAACTTTTTTACCATATCTGATTCCAGCCATGTCCTACCAATATGTCATGCTCTACTTCTCTGCTGAGTTTGAGAATGTTTTGCAGTGGCCACATAGTATACTCATGATTATGTGTTTTGATTAGGGAGGTAATCCGCCACCACTTGGGATCAGGATCACCTAGGACATAAGATACAACTCAGGAGACAATATACAGTTCTTCATTCAGGAAAGCTTGCACTCAAGGCAATTCAGCCTCTTGTGGCTGGATCTCGTGGTCCTTCTTTCTGATATGCCCATGGACTGGGCAAATATTAAGCATTTTAGCTCCTCTGGCAAGTGCTCAGAGAGATCTCCAGCAAGCTTCCTGTGTGGAGACCCTCAGCTCTCTTGCTCCATGGGTGGAAAGAAAGCCCACTGTAGCTGCCTGGTATTTGTCTCCTAAATCCTGCCATTTGTGCTGCCATGCCTTGTCGAACTGTCTTTCCCCACTGTCATCTTCCTCTCCTAGGTCTAGGGGCCTCTCAGCACAGACTCCAGATCCAAACTGTATGCTCAGTTCCAGACTCTTACAGTAGTGAGATCTCCCTGTTTTGTTATGTGTTGCCCCTATGTGCAACACCTCTGAACTCTGTTCTATCCTGAGCTAACCTTATAGTCTCTGACACACCTACCCCATTACACTAGTCACTGAGTCAATCCATCTCATCCAGGGTCTTCTTCTCTTGCACTGTCCCTCCACCCTCCCACGCACGATGTCCCTCTACAAGGACTGGTCCCTTTTTGCAACATCCCTAACCCTCTGTAAATTATCCCTATGTAAAATTTTTTTTTCCAATTTCAAGTCAAGGCACACCCACTACACCACAAACTGACAAGTCCCTTTGGTAGGCCATAGTCACTTAATTTTCACATTAATCAACTAATTCCCTACAAGGTCACTTAATCCTACTGGGTGGTTTTGCACCCCTTGTATTCAGCCTTCTGATAAAAGGCATACAGTTTGAATCTACCACCTACTCCACTACAGAGAGATGGAAAACCCCCATGACATTTACTGCCTCTGAAAACCCGTTGGAGGGTCAGCTATGCATCCATTCCAACTCGACTGTACACAACAACAACAACATGCATAGCTAGGGAGCTCCGGTGGCTTAGTAGTAAGAAATTGCTCTGCCAACCCAAAGGCATACAGTTTAAATCCATGGGAGAAAGATGGGCAGTCACCTATCACGCTATTTACTGCCTCTGAAAACCCACTGGACCTATGGATCTATGGGTTGATTCCAGCTCAGTGGTACACAACAATAAAAATAGGCATAGTTTCCAAGTGTGATGTCCTATCCCAAGGACTGGCCCTTCCTCACAACATACTCAATGCATGTGAAACAGAGTTTCACTATTTTGCCTCCATCCTGATTCTTCTTTGTCTTGATATTCCTTTATACAATTTTCCAAAATACTTCAACAGTTTTTTAAAAAAAAATCTCACTGTTCAGTTGTTCTATCCTGCAGGCCTTATTTGCTAGATATTCTTTGCATCTGATATCAGGAGAGCAATATTATTTCAGAGGTCAATTATAATGAAGTGAGGATCTCAGTGAGGCGAGAACTGAGTTAAGAGTTTGTTAATTACAACCTCCATGAGCCAGTCATTTCATTTTATATGAAGACAAACTGGAGGAATGGGAAGGATTTGGTCTAGTGTGAGAAAACATCAAACAGGGATCCTAGAAAGTATCTTCAATTATATGAAGGTAAACTATGTAAAAGAGATGTTAGGAACTTACTCTGTATGACTAGGTGAAATTGGAGCCAGGAACAGATGTTACAGGAACTATTTAACAACTGGAGACATCTAGAGATGCAGGGAAATAGGAGTGATGATTTCTTTGGCCCTGTGGTCAACAGTGGGAGGAAGATGGCAATCTTTTCTGGGCTGTTTACAACCTCTGAAAACCCACTGGTGGGTCTGCTATGAATTGGTTCTTACTTGATGGCAATGAGTAGAGAGAGTAGAGATCTTCAAGAGGGTGGAAATTTTTGTCATTTTTATCAGGTATTTATGCATAGGAAAAAGTAATCAAATGGGTTACATATGAGCTTCCTTTCAGTTCTAAAGTTCTTGGATCAAGTAGTGGATAAACATGAGTGTTGTGACTATAGTAATAAATGAGAAAATGACCTCTTAATAATTTAGCAAGGGAGCTCTTGATGGCCAAATGGGTAAGAAATTGCACTGCCAACTCAACAGCAGGTGGTGTGAATTCACCAGCTGCTCCTCAGGAGAAACATGGTAGGCTCCTCCTATGGAATTTACAGCCTCTGAAAATCTGCCGGAGGATCAGGCTTATGAGTCAGTTCTCGGGCAGCGCAATCAGTGAGTAAATGAGGGAGTGCTGGTGGTTTAGTCAGTTGCCTTCCTAACCCAAAGGTGCCCTTCTTTTACCATTTTGATCCACCAATGGCTCCATTAGCGAAAAATGGGCATTCTCCTATGTGATTTACAGCCTCCAAAAGCTCACTGCAAGGTCAGTGAGGCCTCTGTTCCTGGTGATGAATGATTGTATTAGGTAATTTAACCCTCACGGCAGTGGGTTACAAGAACATACCAAGTGATGCTCATTAACACAGAGGCCAGAGGGAATGAACAGTGGCCTTTTTCAGTAGGTCAGAGATTAGAGGATGAAGCCTACCAGAGTGAGAAGGAACTAGGGCATTCTCAATGACAACTCAACTTCTTAAACTCTTTCTGGAGGTGATCACAACACGAGAAAACTGGATGGAATTTCAGATGATGAATCAGTAAGGAAAAACGAGTCAAAGGAATAAACTAGAGACAAGAATTAAAAGAATTTTACTCCTTCATTCTATTAACAAAGAAGAGCACTGAGTGTCCCATGAACTGCCCAAAGAACAAACACCTAGAATGCTCCTTGGAGGCAAGCATGGCAAAGCTTCATCTCACATACTTGGGGCTAGGAGATGCCATTCCTTGGAGGAGGACATCATGCTTAGAAAGGTGGAGGGTCAGTGAGAGAGAACAAGACCCTTGACGAGATGGATTGACATAGTGACTGCAACAGTGGACTCAAGTGTGTCAGAGATAATAAGGATAGGACAGGGTTCAGAGCTCTGGTTCATAGGGTCACTAATGGTTGTTCTCAACTCGACCACACATAACAACATTAACAAAGGCAAGGATGGAAAAGTAATAGAGAAAGAGTGTGAAGTGTTTTCTATGATAGTCTAAGGAGTTTAGGTTTCATCTTGAAGATTTTGGGCAGCCAATGTAGAAAAGATTAGATCTCAAGGTCAGAATAATGATTGTTGCTTTTGTTATGTGCCATCAAGTCACTTGTGACTCATAGTAACACTCTGCACTATAGCTCTGAGCCCTGCTCTATCCTGAGCCATTCTCACTCTCTCTGACACATCTACCCCAGTTACTGTGTCACTCCATCTCCTCCAAGGTCTTCCTCTCCTGTGCTGTCTTTCCATCCTTCCAAGATTGATATCCTTCTCCAAGGATTGGTCCCTCCTGGCAACATGCCCGAAGTATGCGATGCATCTTCAGAATCCTCGCCTCCAAGGACCAACTTGGTTTCACCCCCTCCAGGACAAACATGTGTGTTCTTTTGGTAGTCCATGGTATGTTTAATACTCTTCTCCAGCACCATAGATGATTAGCAGCATGGTAAATGATGAGTTGGAGAGAGAAGACCAGAGCAGAGATCAGTGGGGGGCTCCTGCAGTGGCGCGCTGGGAGTTATGGGATTCTGATTCAGAGCAGTGAGCTGAGAAAAGACAACAGAGAAATCTATGTGAGATGACTAATGTGTAAAGGGAATGGAAGCAAGAGATGAGTCAGAGAGGACACCATGGTTTCTAGCTGGATGAGTAGCCATATATCAGTTGACAGGACACAGGTGGAAATGCAGGTTGGAGAATAAATTTGGTTTTGAACATACTGAATATGAGATGCCTGCAGGTTTTCAGGTGGCAGTATCTTGCTAACAAGTACAAATGTAAGTCTGGAACCCAAGAGAGAAGTGAGAATTAAGGTAATAGGTTTGAGAATTGTGAGTGATAGTGAAAATCATGAAAGAATGAATGAGTCATCTTGGAAGATTATATAAAGAGGGCCAAGGACAGAACCTACTGATTGGTCTTATATTCCAGTTTTACTTGATGTGAGTGGTGCTATGTGTTGTCAAGTTGCCTGTGACCTATAGTGACCCTGTGTACAGCAGCTCTGAACCCTGCCCTGCCCTGTCCTGAGCCAGTCTCACTAATTCTGACACACCAACCCCCATTTCCCAGTAGATGTATCAATCTATCTCATCTGGGGTCTTCCTTTCCTGCACTGCCTGTCCACCCTTCTGAGCACGATGTCCTTCTCCAGTGACTGGTCTCTCCTGGCCACATGTCCAAAGTATCTGAGATGGAGCTTCAAAATCCTAGCCTCCGAGGAGAAACTTGGTTTCACCCTCTCTAAGACAGGCCTATTTGTTTTCTTGGCAGTCCACACTTGCCTTAATTTCTCCCACAAAATTGGAATATTCTCAATAGCACTAGACTCTGAGCTCTTCTTAGGCGTGGGTCAATTCTAATTCACCTTTATATGTGCAATGAATTGCACTGAATCTGGGAGCTCTGCTGGCTCAGTGGTTAAGAAGTTGTGCTGCCAACCCTAAACCATGCAGTTCAAATCCATCAGCTGCTCCACAGGAGGAAGATGGTACAATTTACAGCCACTGGAAATCTGCTGAAGGGTCAGTCAGCTGTGAGTTGGTTCTGACTTGACACGCACTTAACAACAACAAGAGCAGCAGCAGTTTCTAGAATATTGTTTAAATGATAAATGGCAGAATCTATTTCTAATACTTGGTATCTTTTAAATTTTAGTGAACAATGAATATGTATTTGTTGGCTTGTGCCAATACTAGTAACCTCTACAGTCTCAAATGTAATAAAATGGTTTAATCTCGAATTGGTCATCATTCTTTACATTCTTAAACGCTAAGGAATTTAAGTTATTATTACTAGTGACAGATCCAAGGAGCCTTTGTTGTGCTTTTGCCATCAAGTTGGACTCATTGCTGACCCTCCAGAAGACTTTCAGAGGCAGAAAATCACACAGGATGAGACTGCCCATCTTTCTCCTGCAAAGCTAGTAGATTTGAACTGTGTACCTTTGGATTAGCAGAGTAGCTCCTTAGCACTAGGCCAGCTAGTGGCATGTGACTACTAACCAAAAGATCAGGGACTTGAACACACTTAGGCATTCTTCAGAAGAAGGATGTGCCAATTTGCATCCATAAAGATTTTCAGCTGTGGAAACCCTGTCTGCATCAGGTAGTTCTTCACTGTCTTTAGTGTTCTGATAAATAGAAACCAACTCTCTGATGATGAGCTTTAGTGATTGGCCCTTCAGCTATGACTGAAGGCAATAGAAATGGGCTCGAGCTTAAGCATAAAATTGATTTATTGAAAGGATTTTAAAATCAAAAGAAAGGCTGGAAAACCAGGCTCAGAAAAGATTGTATTAAAGCAACACTTGCCGGTGAGCTCTGGTGGCCTAATGTCAAGAAGCTGCACTGCAATCCTAGAGGTGAGCAGTTCAAATCCACCAGATGCTCAGCTGGAGAAGGAGGGACAATCTCTTCCTGTACCAGTCAGATCCAATTTAACGGTACACACAAAATAATAAGCAACACTTGCCTCTGTAAAAACAAATGCCAAATATCCATAAATAAGTATGGATATGACTTGTCCTAAATAGGTGTACTGTTTCATGTGGTTGAAGTCAGCTGTGAGTCCTCTCCTGGGTCCCTCCCTTCCGTGTGGCTATGTAGTGATCTGGGCTGCTCCACTCTCTGGCTTCCACTGTACTGGAGACCGAAGCACCCAGCAGCAGATGGGAGAGAAGAAGGAAGAATGTACAGAACTTTTTAGGGACTAATTCTGGTGGCAGCATGGATCACTTCTGCTGTTATTTTGTGTGTGTAGCCAGGAATATAAATGGTTTGATAAACATAACACAGTCACTGCTCTGCCATAGATGTCTCCAGGTCTCTGTAAAAGAAGCTAGTAGACAGTATCTTTAGGGATCCATAACCAGGACTTCCCCCCCCCCATGTACCTTCATTTTTGTATTCAAAGAATCATAGTGTCAGGTAAGATAGTCAGTTGGCCCAGTTTAGACTGGTGTCCATGGCTTAGCCTTGTGAGAACAAGATTTTTGATAGCTAATTCAACAAAAGATAAGAGAATTAACTTCCAAAGTAAGCTGGGTGCTGTTACCAAAGAAGGCAAAGAATGGATTTGGGATGCCCAAAAGGCATCAAAGGTCCACAAAAGTGATGCCATCATTACATCTATTACTAGCATACCAAAGCCAAGCCCATTGCTGTTGAGTTGATCCCAAGTCATAATGACCCAATGATTCCAAGTCATAATGTAGATAGAACTCATTAGTTGAACTGCCCATAGGGTTTCAAGGCTCTAAGTCTTTACAGAAGCTGATTGCTTCAGTGTTCTCCTTGGAGTGCTGGTGGTTCAAACTGCCAGCTTTTTTGGTTGACAGCTGAATTATTTAACCACCACACCACCAGGGCTCTTTTACTAATATACACTAACAGTAATTTACAATTCACAAAATTTTTTTGTAACCACCTTATAAAATCAAAAGGCAAGTGTTATTTTCCAAATGAAATAGACTTTGAGGTTTTATGTCTATTTTTCTCAAAAGGAGTAATATTGGTATGTGTTTAGATTTTTAGTCGTATCTTCTCTCCCTGACCTCACTATGTCTATTAAAAAACTCTCTTGCATTCCTATAGAATGTCCCCTTCATAAGCTGTTTGTGGTTGCTTCTTGAGGCCAAGGGTCATGATTCTTACCTTGGCCCAAGTTTGCTGTAGTATTTCAGTTTATTTCTTGGAGAAACTGCCTATAATTATTGGCCTAGGATTTTACTTGAAAGGCCCTGTTTCTCTGTCTCTGCTACATGCCTCCCCATTGAGGTTGGCCTCCTCCTTCTACCCTGTCCTTCTGAAACTTCTGAAAATCATTATGGATGCTTCAGTTAGAGGTTTCAGAAATATCCAAAGATAGGTGAATCACAGATACAGGAGAAAAACCACTGATTCAACATTAAACACAAAATATATATTGAACCACCCTTTAATCTCTTTGATGATTCAGAAGGTAAAAAATCATTCTGAAGTTAGAAATGCACACAGTGTTTTGGGTGCTTTGAGATGACAGTGACAGGTACCTTGGAAATATTTAGACAGACATGTGGGATCATAGGGCCATACCGGCAAACAATCACAGAGGCTGATGGTGCCCAGAAATCTGCCCTCTGAGATTAGACATTGGTCTAAGATCAGTGGCAGGGACAAGCTGTTTATAACCTGGAACCTTGCCACTGTTTGGATAGGAATAAAGTTCCCTGGAGCAGCTCCCACTGGCAGAAAAGGACTTCACCATTTCAGGAAGGCTCAAGCAGGGACGTTATTATTTTAAAATCTAAAAGTGGCTCGCCTTGTTCTTACTCCTCCCTATGCACAATATGTGGGCTTGACCCCTTCTTTCTAATGTCCCGTGTGGTAGCTTGTTTTTAAAGGGCTTTTAACTAGGAAAGTGAGGAAAAGGGCCTCTGTGGAGATGAGGCTGGGTGAACTCTCTTCCTGCTTGACTGAAAGAAGAAAGGACAGGAGCCAGAGAGTGTTTAGATTAAAGCTAAGGAAGACTTTCCTAATGACAAATAACAATCTTTTCAAGTTGCGTGTCATTGTGATATGCCATCAAGTCGGCTGTGACTCACAGCAACCCTATGAACAATGAATCTGACCCCTGTGCCAGCCGCACCATCTCTGACACACTTGAGCCCACTGTTACAGTCACTGTGCCAATCCATGTTGTTGAGGGTCTTCCCCTCTTATGCTGATATTCCACCTTTCCAAGCAAGAAAATTTTAAAAACATCTTTTCTAATTGACTTTCCAATCTGGAACAAGCTGTCTTGCTTAAAATATAAACAAAATTGCTTTTCAGGGTCCTTTGTAGTGTTCTGACTTTATAGAAATGACCTGCACATTAGAAAATTAATTCTCTAGATATTCAATCTCTAGATGTCTCAAATACTGTTTTGTTTTATTTTGTTGATATCATTTATTTTATTAAAAATTGGTATGTGTTTAATGTAAAATTTTCATGTAAAAGATAAAAGCATAATAGAAAGTATGGTTTCAAATATTACTGTCCAAAGCTAACTGCTCTGTTCTTCAGAATGGCTTCGGCTGCAAAGATAAACACTTAAGGTGGCTTCTGGAGAAGTTTTGCATTCAGACAGTTGATAAGAGGAACTCTGGTAATTTGGTGGTGCAAATCTACCAGCTGCTCCAAAGAAGAAAGATAAGTTTTCTCCTCTTATGGTGTTTATGTTGTTGTTGTTGATTGCCATGGAATCTGAAGCCTTCCTATAACTATGCTCATTTATCAGAGTTCATAGAGTTTCCAGAGGCATTTTGTTTAGGAAGTAGATGCCATTCCTGCTTCCAAACCTGTCTTTTTTTTTCTATAATTATATTTTATTAATTTTCATAAACATTTACAGAGATTTTGGGCTTCCACTCATTGATTGTTGCACTACTCTCTCTACCCTCCTCCCAGTTTGTTCTTGTCCAAATGCCACAGTGCTTGTCAAAGCCAGTTCTGATTAATCTTCTTTGTCAGTGTGTCCTTTGCCATTCCCTATCACTCCTCCCTGAGAGAGACTTCACCCTGAGTCATAAGGAAAAGGGGATGGCGTATTCTCTTAGCTACTTCCTGCTGAAAAGGGACGCTGTGGGTTTCAGGGTGAAGATCTTCTCTCACTACTCTAAAGGGCCCCTTTGGCAGTAGGAAACACATAGACTATTATGGAGATTGATTTTGGAATTTAGATGCACTCTTATTGATTGTGCTTGGCTGTACATGTTCATATCCTTGAAGATGTATCATGGGGGTGTTGCAACCTAGAAGACACAAATTTGACTAACAAGTTATAAGTACATGAGTCCAAAAATTATGGAAAAGTAAAAGAAAAGATTCTTTCATTGTTTTACAAACCCTGCCCCAGGTCCCCTCCACCATGTAGCCCTCGCTCTAGTCTCCTGTGATGACAGAAATACCCAGTTATATCTCTCTTTTAAACAGTTTCCTCCCTCCTCTGTTTCAGTGCAGTATACATTATTGAACCCATCTTACTCAGTCTCTCCCCAACCCCAAGGACAGTCCCATTCTACAACAGTGGCATCGTGTAATATTTGTCCTTTTGTGACTGGAACCCTGATTCACTGTTGGTGGGAGTGTAAAATGGTGCAACACCTGTGGAAAGCAGTATGGCGCTTTCTCAAAAAGTTGCAAATAGAGATACCATTTGACCCAGCAATTCCACTACTGCGAATATACCCTGAAGAGACCATAGCTGACATCCAAGCAGATATATGCACACCCATGTTTATTGCAGCTTTGTTCACAATAGCAAGGAGTTGGAAACAACCTAAGTGCCCATCAACAAACGAATGGCTAGAGAAGCTGTGGTATATTCGTACAATGGAATACTATGCTGCATTAAAAAACAAGGAACTCATGCAATATTATTCAAAATGGTTGACTCTGGAGAACATTATGCTGAGTGAAATATCCCAGTCTTAAACTGGGAGCTCCACCTGCTAGACCATGTCAACTAAGAGTCGGTTCCAACTCGAGACAATGAGAGAGGGAGAGAGAGCTGATGAAAAATTCAGACTTCAAGCATATGAAATCTAGGTGTTCAATTGTTGTTGTTGTTGTTAGGGGCCACTGAGTCGAGTACTACTAATAGCGACCCTATGAACAAAAGATCTGAACCCAGTCCTGTCCTGCGCCATCTTCACACTTCCTGACACAAAAGGCCCCATTGCAGCAGTTACCCTGTCAGTCCACCTGGTTGAGGGTCTTCCTCTCCTTTGCTGACCCTCGACCCTTCTCAGCATCATGTCCCTCTTCAAGGAATGGCACCTCTTAGCAGTATGTCCAAAGTATGTGAGGCGAAGCCTCGTCATTCTTGCCTCCAAAGAACAGTCTGGCTGCACCCTCTCCAAGACATTATCTACCACAGCTCAAAGGCTTCAATTCCTTTTCTGTCAGCCTTGTTTATTGTCCTGGTCTCAGAAGCATAGCTAGTAACCAGAAGGACTATGACCTAAATCAGATACACCCTTTCTCTTGTCTCTGCTGTACCCTAAGTTAGCATCATTCTCAGACATGTTTTGTCCACATGGATCAGAGATAGGCCTTAGTAGATCCAGGCTAACACGACCTATGGTACCTTCCACCTAAGAGGATATAGTGCTTTCCCGGTACTTTCATCAGAAGCCTTGAAGCTGAGGGTGGGCTCTGTGTATGAAGAGGAACAACCAATCTTAACTGAATCATATGAACTGAGGAGAAGAGAGGTAGCTTTGTAAAGGCAAGTTGTTTCCCAGTGAAGAGGAAAAGAGTACTAGGCAGTCAAAAACAAACAGTGAACACGTCACAGAATTTCCTCTAGACATCAATTTCTGCTGCTTTATAGGCCAATTGCAGTGCTATTCCAGGAGGCTAGAAAATAGGTATGCACCCAACCTCCTATGCGGAGGCTGGTTATATACTATGAGTAGGTGCTCACTTTGGATTCTTCCTCTTAATGTAGTGCCACAGAATTACCTTTGTTTTCCTGCCATGCTCCTGTTTTCCCTTCCTTCTCCTCCTGTGACTTACTCGGAGGCAAACAGTATAAAACCAGACAAAGAATGAAAGTATGAGCTGGACAGTAATGCTGGAATTGTGTATGCCTTTTTTTTTTTTTTTCTTTGTGTATGCCTTTTTTAAAAGAAATAAATAAAAATAGAAGAAGCTATTCAATGAGCTGTTCCTGGAACTGTTATTCTGGTCTAAAAGAAGCCTTTCTGTCCATTTGTACTACAAATCCATTGACATAAGAAATCAGAATTCTTGGGAGGGGACATTCAAAACTTGAGTGTGACTTTAGGAATTTTTTGACAAGAGCATATTGCCTAGCCTGGTGCACAGATCCGTGTGCCCCTGCTGCCTCAATCTGAATCCCATCCCACCTCCCAGCCCCTTGACTTCAGTTCATGCTGTTTAGAAAGGCTACTTGTTGCCAAGGCTCCCCTCCCCCTCCTCTCTATTTGCCAGTCCCGGCCCCGGAGCTGCTAACCAAGGCGATTTGCCGATTAAAAGGGCCTCAGCTCTAGTTCCCATGGCAACGGCCTCCTTGGAGGTCTTTGTTGTCTGCTAAAACTTTGATCTCTGAGTGGCTGCTGCTGTTTCTCTGGAAGATTTACAAACAGAGGAAGAGGGGTAAAGAATTGGGGGAAAAAAAGATAGGAAAAAGTTCACTCTTGGCAGAAGAAAGAGGAATTACAGAGCCACACTCTAGCCATAAATCTGGAGGTTACTCCTTGGAACGTCTTCTGACTTGGGCTTGTGCCCACATGTTCGTTTGTGGCTTCAGTTATCTTTCAGAGGGGGTGGCCCCTTATGAGAGAGTGAGGTTTATCTCCCAGGAGAGTGGAAATTACCCTATTTTCAGTAGGCACCTGCACCTTCTGTTTCTAATAGTGTTAACTCTGCAGATTCCCAGGGAAGCAAAGACTGAAAATAAAGGGGGAGCGGACTTTCAGGCCTCTCCCCTTTTCCTCCTCCTCCTAGTCTGTGCTGCTCCAAGCTTACCTAGATGCTCTATTGTTCCTGTGAAAAGACAGACAGATGTGTTGAAGAAACGGAGGAGGGAGGGAGAGATTACATGCTTGAAAAATAACTGGAATCTGGCATCAACTGGAATGTGGTTCTGGCGAGCAGCTGGCATGAGGTGTTAGTTACTCCTTCCACACTGGAGACCTGGGTTTGGTCCTGACTATCAGGCACAGTTACCACGTGTCTATCAGTGGAGATCTGCATGTTGCTGCAATGCTGAGCAAACGTCAGTGGTGCTTCCAAATGAAAATGCACTAAAAGAGAAAGGCCTGGTTGTCTGCTTTCAAAATCAAACAATAAATGCTACATTTTCGCACCTTCTTCTTTTTCACAGCCTCTCCCCCACTTTCTATTTTGTTTCACTTGTTTCCTATCATCGTGGGAGATTCTGCTGCTCATCACAGGGATGGCACACAATCAGGCAGTGTTTTGTTTCATTAGACAAGGGTCACGGGTGAGTTGAATGGGAGTTACGGCTCATCCAAAGACGTGGAATAATAGGCTGTTGTGCATGCATTTTATTTTTGCAAGATGCTCAATCTTGCTCTCCTGGCCTGTTCTAAAGAGAATTGTGCTGCTAACCCAAAGGCCACACCACTCTGGCCATTTGTATCTAATATCAACTCTGTAAGAGCAAGATGGGAAATGCCTCCCCCTCACGCCACTTACTTGAAAGTCCAGGAGAGGGTCAGTGATGAATGGGTTTTGATGAGTAAGAATGTGATTGGGGTTTGGTAAAGGGGTTTTTTGGTTGTTGTTTTTGTTTTTTTAAATGAAGTAGCATTAATTTTGTTTCAAATATGATATATGTTTTGAATATGATTTAAATTTAGTATTTGTACTATATTTGTTCCCATCCCAAAGAAGGGTAACCCAATGGAGTATGGAAACTACAGAAAAATATCGTTTATTTCACATGCAAGCAAGATTCGACTGAAGATTATCCAAAAACAACTGGAACAGCACATCAGCAGAGAATTGCCAGAAGTCCATTCTGGGTTTAGAAGGGGTCGTGGAACTAGTGATATTGTAGCTGATGTTAAATGGATCTTAGCTGAAAGCAGGGAATACCAGAAGAATGTCTATCTGTGTTTCATTGATTATGCAAAGGCGTTTGACTGTGTGGATCATAACAAACTGTGGGTGACTCTGAGAAGAATGGGAATCCCATAACATTTAATCGTGCTAATGCAAAACCTATACTTGGACCAAGAGGCAGTCGTCAGAACAGAGCAGGGTAACACTGCATGGTTCAAAATTGGGAAGGGTGTATGCTAGGGATGTGTCCTATATCCATACCTTTTCAACCTGTATTCAGAGCAGATTATCCAGGAGGCTGGGCTCTATGAGGAGAAGTGTGGCATCAGGATTGGTGGAAGATCTATTAACAATCTGCATTATGCAGATGACACAACCCTGCTTGCTTGAAACTGAGGAGGACCTCATGCACTTGCTGCAGAGGGTCAAGGACTGCAGCCTTCAGTATGGACTGAGGCTCAATGTCAAGAAGACAAAGATTCTCACCACTGGACAAATTGGTAGCATCAGGATGGATGGCGAAGAGATTGAGATTGTTCACAGCTTCAGTTTGCTCGGCTCCACGGTCAATACTCTTGGCACCAGTAGCCAGGAAATAAAAAAACTTATTGCGATGGGAAAGTTTGCTGTTAGGGACCTCTCTAAAGTACTCAAGAGCAACGGTGTATCTCTGGAGACTAAGGTGCATCTAATATAGGCCATGGTCTTTGCAGTTACTTGTTATGCATCAGAGAGTTGGATAATGACTAGGGAGGATAGAAGGAGAATTGATGCCTTTGAGCTGTGGTGCTGGAGAAGAGTATTGAATGTACCGTGGACTGCCAAGAAAACAAACAGATTCATCCTGGAGAGGGTTAAACTGGCTACTCCTTGGATGAAGGATTCTGGGGCTTCATCTGGCATACTTTGGACATGTTGTAAGGAGAGACAGGTCCTTGGAGAGGGACATCATGCTTGGGAGGGTGGAGGGACGGCTCTGGAGGGGAAGACCCTCTATGAGGTGGATTGATTCAGTGACTGGGGTAATTGGGATGGGTGAGTCAGAGGCAGTGAGATTGGCACAGAATAGAGCAGGGTTTAGGGCTGTTGTACATAAGGTCGCTATGAGTCGTAAGTGACTTGACGGCACATAACAACCACAACCACAACAACAACAACATTTGTACTAAAATTGGATTGGATTTGGCCTCGTATTTAAAAAGGCTTTTGGCTATCAGTCTGGGGCCCTTCCTAGGCTGGGAAGATGAGTGGAACGGCTGGATTCTGCAAAGGCTTGTTTTCTCAGACCTGGTTTTTGTGGATTTCCCGAATAACGAGCTTGGAAGCAGGAGTAGCATCCACTTCCAAAACACCTTGCCTCTGGAAACTCTATGAACTTGGAGAAAAGATGAACGGTTTGTATTCAAGACTTTTGTTCATAGGGTCACTGTGTGTCATCTACGACCCTACAGCACTTAACGACGACAACAACAACATAGGAGCTAAGTAAGGTAGCACTGATAAAACATTTGAATGCTAACCAAATTGTTTGCAGTTCAAAATCATTAGCTACTCCACGCATGAGTAAAGATAAAGCCGTCTGCTTCCCTAAAGATATACAGCTTTCGAAACTCTGTGGACAGTTCTGGTTTATCCAGAAGGTCATTGTGGGTGAGAATTGTCTCAATGGCACTGTATTTGGTTTATAGATATTTTTACTTTACTATTTTGCTTACTGTGTACTTAAGAACAATGAGGCTACAAAATAAAGAATACTCCCTTGATTTTATAAACATATTTTTGAAAAAAAGAAAAATTATGTATCTGAATAAAATAGAGAATAATATATGAGATTAAAACCACACTTGGATATTAAATATCTAGACCAATGTTTCTGAAGAGACAGCCATTCCCCCCCCCCCCCCCCCCGCCCCAGATTATGTGGCAATATCTGGAGACATTTTTGGTTAGTGAAACTTGAAGAATACTGTGGTATTTAAAAGGAGCTCTGGTAGTACGGTGGTTGAAGTGCTCAGCTGCTAACTGAAAGGTCTGCAGTTCAAATCCAGCTGGTAGACAGGAGAAAGATTTGGCAGTCTACTTCCATAAAGAGTTTAGCCTTGGATGACCGTACGGGCAGTTCTGTCTGTCCTACAGGGTCACTACTGATTGAAATCAACTCATTAGCAGTAAGTAATGGCATTTAGTGGATAATGTGACCTTAGACTAATTAATGTTTTTAGTCTTGGTTTCATTATTGGTAAAAATGGGGGTGGGCTAAAATAATTATATCCATGACCTACTGTGAAGATTAAGAACTATAATAAGAAATAAATGTTAGTTTCCTTTCTCCCCAAACCTCATCTCACTGCCCTAATCCCAGTGAGCCCTACTTAAGGAATTTTGCTTCTGGGGACTCTTGCTAGAAAGCTGACTTTACTTTAGCCAGCCCCCTAGGCAGGGCTTTGACAGACCATCTGTGAATTGGCAGTCCTATTACTAATAGAGCTATATTTCCCCAACAGCATGGGCTATGCCTTACCTGTGGGGACCCTAATAGGCCTTGTGGGAATCTTCTCACTAGTGGATTTCAAAGCATTCTGTTCTGGTGTGCTGTATTTTGGTTGCAGTTGGAAGTCCCTGTTTCATGACCCTTATTTAATTCTAGGGCATAGGCCTGCTAATTAAAGGTTGGAGATTTGAATGTCTCCAAAGGAGAAAGGTGAGGCAGTGTGTTCCCTGTGGAGATTTATAGCCTCGGAACCCAATGGAGGGTGGTCCATGAGTTGACTTAATGGCAGTGGGTTTGTGTTTGGGGATTACTGCCACAATTTGCAGCCTAGGAAGCTGTATGGCGCAGTCCTGTCGAGTCCTGGTGAGCTAGAATCAACTTGACAGGAATGGATGCGTTTTACTGCCAAGGATTAGGTCACACATACCTGTTAGAGGGGTCTGGAGAATTAGTACCTGGACTTAGAGTGGGCTTTAGTTAGAGTGAATTTATAATTTATAGTCCAAATTAGAAGACTTTGAGATTGAAAAGGGGAGTTCTTACTGGGTATGCCAAGACAGGGGGCTCCTTATGCAAACTGCTAGGAATGATCTCACCATTTTCACATGACCACCTTAAAAATTCTCCCTTTGACTGATGAGAATAGATGATCCAGAGGACTTTGGGAGACCAGGGCAAATAAATGAGTGTCAGCTTACCTCCACCTGCTGAACCATTGCTTCTAACTGGCATTTCATTCACCCATGGAATGCATCAGGTCCTTGGCTTGTGGAATGGGCTGCATTTGACTGCTAAACATTAGCTGTTCAGATTGGTCCGTGATACTATAAAAGACAAAGCTGAGGATCTACTCCCATAAAGATGATAGTCAAACCTTTCTATGTGACACACGGAAGGGTCCTCATCCTGGTTCCCTTTGAAACTTAAAGGGGGAACTCTAACAATGTCCAGAACCCTTGAAGATAGAGGAGGAGGATGTCCTCAAATTCCTTACAGCAGGAACACACTGGGGCAGCACCAACCTTGACTTGCAAATGGAACAGGACATCTACAAAAGGAAAAGTATCTGCATCACCTGGAGAGGCCCTGGGAGTAGCTTTTCTTGGCTGCTTGGGTCATTGCTCCCATTGAAAACCCATCTGATGTCAGTGTCAGATATTCTAGAAATACTGGCTAGGGAGCTGTCCTGATGTTTGCTGCTCCTACTGGAGCCACTCCTATTTCTGGGCACTTCACTCCTGGAACCTCACTAACCAGATCCAGGCAGCCTTCCCAGAGACCCGTCTTCTGATGGTTACTTGATCCCAGGGCTGACCACCAGCCTGACAGGAGCATGTTATGATAACTTGCCCACCATTGCTGTGGGAATAGCATGGGAGCTCACTCCATGGGTCTGATGTGGTGTCCTCTGTGCTATGTGAATATTACTATTCCATGGGAATAGCATGGGAGCTCACTCCATGGGTCTGATGTGGTGTGAAGTCCTGCGCATGCATGGCACAATCTCCCAGAAGCATCCGTGGAAAGCCATGCCCAATAGGTACTTCTACAGAGATCCAGAAGCGATTGAAAAGGAGGAGTAAGCTGTGACTAAGGAGGAGTTTCAAGGAGAATGGACAGCCCCTGCTCCTGAATTCACTGCTGCTCAGCCTGAGGCTGCGGACTGGTCTGAAGGTGCCCTGGTGCCCTCTGTGTCTATTCAGCAGTTTCCTACTGAAGACTGGAGAGCTCAGCCCGCAACTGAAGACAGGTCTGCAGTGGGTCGGTACCATCACTGAGTGCTCTTAAACTGTCTTTTCAGTCTTTTAAAAACCGGAAATAAAGTTGATGGAAAAGTGTTTCTTAAAAAAAAAATTAGAATCAAGAAAACCCCATGGACTAAGTAGTTCAACTCTGTAACACATGGATTAACCATGAGTTAGCATCAACTCCACACGGTTGGTTGTGGGTATGAACATCTTCATTTATCACCTAAACCAAGTAGGGGGCCCCCAAAGTAATGTTGTTATGTGCTGTCAAGTTGTTTGTGACTCATAGCGATCCTATGTATAATAGCCCTAAACCCTGCTTTATCCTGTGCCATCCTTATTGTCTCTGACACATCTACTCCTATAGCCCCAGTGACTGAATCAGTTCCTCTCTTCAAGGGTCTTCTTCTCCTGCTCTGTCTCTCCACCCTCACAAGCATGACGTCCCTTTCTAAGGACCGGTCCCTCCTTGTAACATGTCCAAAGTATGTCAGACGAAGCTTCAGGATCCTTGCCTCCAAGGAGCAGCCTGGTTTAACTTTCTCCTGCATAAACCTGTTAGCAGTCCACAAAGCAAGCAATTGCGAAGACTATGGCCTGGATCAGGCATACCTTAGTCTCCAGACTGACGGTGTTACTCTTCAGTACTCTGGAGAGGTCCCTGAACATAATACTAAATGGAGAAAAGATTGAAAGTGCACTTCATCTTACTTGGATCCACAATGAATACACTTGGTACAAGCAATCAGGAGATCAGGGGACGTATTGCACTGGGAACGTCTGCAGTCAGGGGTCGCTCCAAATTACTGAGGAGCAATGATGTCAGCTTGAAGTCAAAGGTGCACGTGATTCAGGCCATGATCTTTTCAGTCACTTGCTACACCTCTGAGAGCTAGCTGGACAGTGACTAAGGATGACAGAGAAGAACTGATGACTTTGAACTGTGGTGCTGGAGAAAAGTACTGAATATCCCATGGACTGGAAAGAATACAAACACATGTCCTGAAGAAGGTGTAACCAGAGTTCACCCTGGAAGCAAAGGTGATGAAGCTTCATCTCACAGACTTTGGGCATGTTGAGAGGTTATTCCTTAGAGAAGGACATCATATTTAATAAAGTGGATGGATAGCAAAGGAGAAGATGACTCTCACCCAGGTGGGTTGACACAGTCACTGCGTGTAAGGATGTCACAGAATAGGGCAGGGTTCAGATCTGTTGCTCATAGGGTTGCTGTGAGTAGTCCTTGACTCGATGACACCTAAAACCAACAATAATTCTTCAGGGAATTCTAGTGGCTTAGTGATGAGGAGCTGAGCTGCCAACCAAAAGGCACAGAGTTCAAATCTATTAGCTGGGAAGGAAGAAAGATGGGCACTGTCCTCTCATGTGATTTACTGCCTCCGAAAATCCGCTAGAGGGTTAGCTATGAGTCTGTTTGACCTGACGGTACACAACAATAACAAATATCCTTTGCTGGTAATGTTACGTCAAATTTTCTCAAGCATGAATGACATTGGTTGCAACTCTTCTCCACCCTGGATGTGTAGGATAAATGAGGTCGCGAAGGCATTCCCCCCTTAATACTGTGTTCTGCGGAGTCACAGTGAATCAGAGGGGGTGCATCAGGAGTGGATGTGAGCCCTTTGGTGGCCAGTTTCTGCGCCCTGCCTGCAGCCCCTCCCCCGGCCTGGCTCCCGCCTCACTATTTTTGCTGCACTTGTTGCTCATCGCTGTGGGAGGACTCGGCCTTCAATTAGCGCGCATTCCTGGCTGCCGCCCGCCCCCGCCACGGTTGCCGTGGTTACCCCGGGCGTGAGCCCGAGCAGCTGGGTCAGTCTGGCTTCATTGTCGCAGGCCAACCAGCAGCGGCTGCGGGAAAACCTGTGGCGGGGCTGGGGGTGCTGAGGTCTACGAAGGGAGAGGACCGCGGAGGCAAGCGGAGAGTGGGTGTTACCGAGAAATCGGCTCAGTCCCTGGAATGAATGGCAGTCCTTGAAAACCGGCCATGGAACAGTTACTCAATTCGCCCCCCTCTCCAAAGCCAGCTGCCGCTATTCAGATGTGCAGGTTGGCGTTCACACGAGGAGCTGTGCCTCTGATTTTGCTGAATTGGCTTCTCATGAGAGCGCTCTGGGAATTCCTCCACGGTCGAGGCCCCTCACACTGAAAGAGGGCTGGCTGCAGAGGCAAGATTAGCAACTCTGGCAGTCCAAACGCACCGAGAGGCGAGAAGGCGTGCTGCTCCATGTCTGCCGGGGACCCCTGAGCGTTTTCTTGGTTAAATAAAGCAGCTCACTGTGTTATTTTTACATCTAAGATGCCTCCGCCAGTCTGATGGAAGAAGCACCAAGCGTTAAAAAAATCACATTGGGCACTAAGAAACTCAATTTCCTCTTTCCATTAAATCCCACCCTCCTCCATACCACTCTCAATCAAATACAGTTAGTTGCCTTACGCATTTCATCTCAGGCCCAATCAAGCATGTTGTATTAGTAGTTTGCATCTGTTCACTCTGGGAAGGTGCTGAGGAAGTTGGATTGCTATTGCACTTTGCAAATACAGAGCACTTTGCAATCATTCTTATTGTTGTCTATTAGTTTGTAACAGCATGGTGAATACTTTTTAATTAGTTCATACTGTGTTAGGTTGCATTCAGTAATCATTTTCTGGTGGAAGCTTTAAAAAGGTGCTAAGATTTTGAATGATCTTCAACATTTCCGACAACAAGAAATTATATGTTACTTATCTAAGTAGAGCAACACTGCCACAAATACAAATTTAAGGGTGGCTCACTGCAAACACTGGGAGAGACTAGAAAGCAGTTGGTTGCACACTTCTAAATTAAGAATAAACAAATGCTGAGTTGTGAGCAGTGAGATGTTGGAAAAATAATGGAATGGGGTGAGGGGACCCTGATATTTCTCATGACTTAATCATTAGCCAAGTGTTTGATCTTCAGAAATAACCTTTCTAGCAAACATCAAATGCTGGCGAGGTTGTAGAAAAACTGGAACCCTTATTCACTGTTGGTGGGAGTGTAAAATGGTGCGACCACTATGGAAGGCAGTGGTGCTTTCTCAAAAAGTTGGAAATAGAAATAACATTTGACTCAGCTATTTCATTACTGGGAATATACCCTAAAGAAACCAGAACTGCCACCCAAGCAGATATATGCACACCCATGTTTATTGCAGTTTTGTTCACAATAGCAAAGAGTTGGAAACAACCCAAATGACCATGAACAAACGAATAGATAGAGAAACTGTGGTATATTCATGGAACTCATGAAATATTATACAAAATGGGTGACCCTGGAGGACATTATGCCGAGTGAAATATCTCAGCCACAAAAGGACAAATACTGCATAGTGCCACTGTTGTAAAACAGGACTGACATCGGGGTTGGCAGGGGAACTAAGAGGGCATAAATAATGTATACTGCATTGAAATAGATGAAAGAGAGAACTGTTTAGGAGGAATGTATGATTAGGTATTACTGCCATGACAAGAGTCCAGAATGAAAGCTGCATAGTGGAGTAGACTGGTGGGGGGAGAAGGAGTTGTATAACAATGAAGGAATTTTGGTTTTTTTACTTTTCAAAGAGAAAAGCAACTGCTGGGGAGGGGTGGGCAATGAATGAATGAAAATCCAAAGTCTCTGTAAACTTTCATTGTTGTTGTTGTTGTTATGTGCTGTCGAGCAAAATAATAATAAAAAAAAAACCTTTCTGGGCTTCAATTTCTGAAACCACAGAGTAGAATATCTTCTGAGGTATTTTCCCACCAGTTCCTTAAAAGCAAAGATGGTGAAACCTTGTCTCACATACTTTGGGCATGTTGTCAGGAGGGGCCAGTCCTTGGAAGAAGATCTCATTAAGGGCAAGGTGGAGGGTCAGAGGAAGAGAGGAAGGACCCCAGGCAAGATGGATTGACTCAGTGACTGTTTCAGTGGGCTGGGGAGTATTGGAGATCATGAGTGTGGTGCAGAATAGGCCCAAGTTCAGATCTGTTGTTCACTGGGGTCTGTGTGAGGAGGACTTGACTCAGTGGTACCTAATAACAACAGCAGCAGCATACAATATGATGCTAGAATTTCTTGAAAAGAAGATGTCTGGCTTGAGACAAGTCACAGCCAAAAAGCCTAAAGCACTTGTTAATTGTTAATTTTGGATGGTCCAATTGTACTTTATAGAAAGAATTCACGTTCCTATGTTCCTGTAAACTTTATGTTGTTGTTGTTAAGTGTCGTCGAGTTGTAGGCGACTCATAGCGACCCTATGAAGGAAAGTCCTCAACACTTGTGTGACTTTCTTCCTTTCTCCAGGTTCATAGGGTTTCCGGAGGCAAGCTATTATGGAAGTGGATGCCGCTCCTGCCTTCAAGCTTGTTTTAATTGGGGAGCTTCACCAAACACTGTCCGCCATGGGTAACCGTTAACGCATTTGAGACATCAGTGTCACAGTGTTCAGCTTCACAGGGACCACAAGTTACCACTGTATGGCAAGTGGACACTCCAGGCCTATACGACTTAGAAGAATGCTTGAACAAAAATAATGAAAGACAGGCCTGAGGCCTGCGGATTAAAAGTCACCCACCTTTGGCTTGGTGGCATCGCTTTTTGTCCACTGGGCAGATAATAACAACAGCAGCAACATACAATATGAAGCTAGAATTTTTTGAAAAGATGTCTGGCTTGAGACAAGCCACTGCCAAAAAGCCTAAAGCACTTGTTAATAGTTAATTTCAGATAGTCCAATTCTAAGTACTTTACAGAAAGATTTCACCTTCCTATGTTCCTCTAAACTTTATAGTGAATTAAAATGTGGAAGACACAAAAAGAAACATTAAACAAAAGACATGCTTATAGTTTACAAGTATATCTAAAAGAAAGAGGTGCTGCTGTATCCAGGCAGAATACCCATACACTGCCACTGAATCAATTTCAACTCATCACGACCCTGTAAAGACAAAAAGAACTGCTCCATGGGGTTTCCAAGCTTCTTTACAGAAGAAAACTCTCATTGTTTTCTCTTATGGAGCAGCTGGTGCATTTGAACAACTACCCTTTTGGTCAACAGCCCTGCTTTCTAACCACTGAACGATCAGAGAGCCTTAGATTTGAAATAGATACTCATAAACTATACTTACTGAATGCATGGTTACCAAGGGGAAGCACAATAAAAACACAGATAGGAGTGCCCTTGGAAAATCTCCAAACTATTTGGAATCCCAAACATCTTAACACTTGAAAATCTAGCCATAGAGACAGCTTTAACAGTTTAAAGGGCCAGAGAAAGGCTTCTGTGCTCCTCAAAGACAGGATAGAAGCAATTTAAACATATAGGAACTGAGAGTACAGGGAGTGGATTTGGTACATCTTGGAAATGGATCTTGGGCATCTGAGGAAATGCTGGAAGTAGGATGAAGCCCAGATGTGCATTAAACAGAAAAGGAGAAGACAGCAAGGAACTGGGGAAGAAAGGCACCCCTAACTGTCCTAAACAGAGGGTTCATTTGTATAGTTCTGTATATTAGACAACATATCTCTTGTTGCTTAATGATTTAGCTGATCTGGGATCTGAGGGCAAGTCTATCCTGAATCCAACTAGCTATTCTTTACCCTCCATTGCACTTTATTCTTTCTCAGGATTGAAGGCCTGAGCTTACATGTGAGGATAGAGAAAGACGCAGCTATTTTGGCTAAAATTTTTCTTTAAGCTATCTCTGTAAAGACTGCCTTGAAAATACCCTAAACTGATGGTACTCATCTTGGAAGAGGGTGCTTCTATCCCACTGGATGGCAAGAATGAATTTTGGGGTGTTTCAACAACTGGAAGATCCTGCTGGCACTGAGCACTAGTGCAGGGCTACTAAGCATTCAATATATAAAATGAAAAAAACAAACCCTTGATTTAATTCCAACTCACAAGGACCCATGTGTTAGAGTAGAATTGCTCCACAGGGTTTTCCTGAATATCATATTTATGGAAACATATTGCCAGGCTTTTGTTTTATGCAACTTCTGGTCAGTTCAAACCGCCAACCTTTAGGTTAGGAAGCAAGTCAGAGCGACTGAACCAAAGGGGTTAAGCTCTGTAGAATTAGGTTTGCTTGGATCGAGAAAATGTAATCAGAGAGAACTTTGATGAAGAGAAAATCTTATTAAATGCACATTGTGAAAATATAAGGAAAACAGTCCTAAGTGACTATTGAATTGTACCATAGAACAAAGATGTGGGTTACTGAGGAAATAGCAGCATTCTGCTTTATTGATATGTATGTGATGTATCTCAGAGAAAAATTCTCTTGCTAATCTTCAAAATTCCAATATGGATGTGACCTTGTAAATAAGAAGCATCAGCAAATAAGATAAGAGACAGTAAGCAACAGCTTATCTTGTGACTTGAGTCAACATGTTTTCGTGCTTGTAAAACTCCTCAAATGAGGATTTACAGGTCAGGAGGACATTGCTCTGAGTTCCTCTCTGCTTACTTCTTCACTAAAGTCTTGAGAATTCATTATGTCACCTGGTCCTTTCTTGCTGGTCAGAGAAGTGCAACAGATCTTAATAAAGAAAAGAATACTCATGAGCAAATGGATTGTGACAAGAGCAAATGGATGTCCCCCTATCCCCTCTATATTCTCATGAATCACCGATTCCTGCAGCCTTTTGCCAATACCTTAAGTGCAACTTGAAAATCTTCCTTAGTTACAGTGAGTTCTTGATGGTTCAGCGTCGCCTAGCACTTTTTGGTACAGTGATTATACCTTCCATCTTCTCTGGCTGCTTTCTGAATCATTCAAGATTTTGTTTATAAAATCCTTCAGTATTGCAACTTGAAGCTTCTTCAGTTCTTTCTGTTTGAGAAATGTCCTCTTTTGGTTTTCTAACTCTTTGTAAATTTTGATGTATTTTGGTTTGTCTTCTCAGGCTATCCTTTGAAATCTTCTGTTGATCTTTTCTCACTTCAGCATTCCTTCCCTCTTTGGGGGGCTTTCTACATTCTAGTGCAAGTTTCAGAGTCTCTTCTACATCCATTTTCATATTTTCTTTCTTTGTAATGACCTTTTGATTTCTTCTTGGATGATGTTCTTGATGTCATCCCACCCTCAACTGGTTTTTAGTCATTAGTGTTTAATGCATCAAATCTCTTCTTGATACAGCTTTTAAATTTAGTTGGGATAGATTGAAGGTGGTATTCTGATCTTGTGGGCTTATTTTTATTTTATTCAGCTTCAGTCTGAACTTACACATAAATAATTGGTGACTGTTCCACAGTCAGTACCCAGCCTTGTTTTGACTACTGATGTTGAGCTTCTCCATCAACTCTTTCCACAGATGTTGTCATTCTTCCTGTATAGTCCATCAGGTGAGGTCCATGTGTATATATTGTGAAGCTAAAGAAAAGCAAGATAAGTTCACAAATATCAAAATATAACCTTGAGTCTATCCTAAGAATTGATAGAATACCTATTGAGGTGTTTCAACAAACAGATGCAGTCTTGAAGATGCTCAATAGCTTATGCCAAGAAATTTGGAAAACAGCTACTTGGCCAACTGATGGGAAGACATCCATATTTATTTACATTCCAGAAAAAAAAAAGTTGAGTCAACAAGGTGTGGAAGTTAATGAACAATATAAGTAATATTAAATGCAAGTAATTTCTTGCTGATGAATATTAAAAAACAGTGGGAATAGTACTTCAACAAGGAACTTCCAGAAATTCAATATGGATTCAGAAGAGGCTGTAGAATGATGGCCATTATTGCTCATATATATCTTGGCTGAAAGCAGAGAATATTTAAAAGATGTGGAGGACCTAAAGCACTTGCTGCAGAAGATTAAGGACTGTAGTCTTCAATATGGATTGAAGCTCAACTTGAGGAAAACAAAGGTTCTCACCACTTGGCAAATTGGCAGAACCATGATGGATGGAGAGGAAATTGAGGTTGTTAACAATTACAGCTTGCTTGGCTCCACAATCAACACTCTTAGCAGTAGCAGTCAGGAAATCAAAGGACTAATTGCACTGAGAAAATCTGCTGTCAAGGACATCTCCAGAGTACTGAAATGCAGCAATGTCTGTCTGGAGACTAAGATGTACCTAACCCAGGCCATGGTCTTTGCAATTTCTTGCTATGCATCAGAGAACTGGACAATGACAGAAGGATGACAGAAGAAGAATTGATGCCTTCAAGTTTTGGTTCTGGAGAAGAGTCTTGAAACATACCATGGACCTCCAAGAAAACAAATAAATCTGTCTTGGAGAGGGTGAAACCAAGTTTCTCCTTGGAGTCTAGGATTTTGAAGATCTGTCTCACATTCTTTGGGCATGTGGCCAGGAGGAACTGATCCTTGGAGAAGGACATCATGCTTGCAAGGGTAGAGGGAAAGCACAGGAGAGGAAGACTCCAAATGAGATGGATTGATACAGTAACTAGGGCAATGAGTGTGTCAGAATCAGTGATACTGGCTCAGGACAGGGCAGGCTTTAGAGCTGCTGTACATAGTGTTGCTATGTGTCACAGGCAACTCGATGTCAAAAAACCCAACACCAGTTGTGCTTAAGTAACTATACTAAGGCATCTGACTGTGTAGATCATAACAAATTATGTCAAACATGGAGAAGAATGGAAGAATGGGAATCCCAGGACATTTACTTGGGCTCTTGCAAAACCTATACATGGGAACAGGAAACATATGTCTGAATATAAAAAGGGGATGCTGTATGGTTTAATATCAACAGCACACTGTGCATCAGGGTTGTATCATTTCTCCCTATCTGTTTAGTCTCGGTGCTGAGAAGATCATTTAAGAAGCTGGACTATATGAAGGAGGTGACATTACAGTTGGAGGAACCAAAAGCCTACATCATGTAGAATCGAGAACTCAGAAATTAACCTATCTGTGGCATCCACTTCCTAAGCAACATGCCTCCAGAAATTCTACGATCTTTGATAAATGTTGATAGTTGTAGAGGGGCTTTAGGCCTTTTGTTCATAGGGTCGCTATGAGTTATGCTCGACTTGAAGACAATTAAAAACAACAACAACAGTGGTCAACTAATGGAAGTAAAATCTATCAAATGGTGAAATGACAACCTCTTCAACAAATGGTGTTGGCAAAACTGGACTGCTACCTGTAGAAAGCTGAAACAGGATCCACATCTCACACTATACACAAAATCAACTGAAGGTGGATCAGAGACCTGGGAGTAAAGCCCAAAAGCTAAAGTTCATTAGAGACAAACTGGGACCAAGCTTAGAAGGCTTAGTCTGTGGTATAAAGAAACTGGCAATACAGCCAGAAATGTACAATATGGAGAGGATAAAATTGAAGAATGAAACTTTCTAAAGATTACATCTCTGTGCTCATCAAAAACTTTTTCCAACAGAGTGGAAATAAAGTCTACCAAAAGGGAACAAACATTTGGCAATAGCATATCAGACAAGAGTCTCACAACAAAAGTTTACAGAATACTCCTGGACTGCAGAAGTATAAGACTGAAAACCAAATTACAAAATGGGCAAAAGACATAGAAAGAAAGACATTTCACAGAGGAAGACATTCAGGTGGCCAACAGACACATGAAGAAATGCTCAAAACCACTGGCAATAAGAGAGATGCAAGTGAAAACCACAATGAGATACCATATTCCAGTAGCAGTGGCAACGTTTAGTATGGCAGCAAGCAATAAATGTTGAAGAGGTTGTGGAGAGGTGAGAACTCTCACACACTGTTGGTGGCATTGTAAAATGGTGCAGCTACTCTGGACAACAGCTTGGTGTTTCCTCAAAAAGTTAAACATAGAAACTCCATATGACCCAGCTATTACATTACTAGGAATATGATGTTGTTGTTGTTATGTGCTGTCAAGTCGCTTGCGACTCCTAGCGACGCTATGTACAACAGCCCTAAACTCTGCTCTGTCCTGTGCCAATTGCACTGTCTCTCCAATACACTCATCCCAATTACCCCAGTCACTAAATCAATCCACCACATAGAGGGCCTTCCTCTCCTGCGCCCTCCCTCCACTCTCCCAAGCATGATTTCCCTCTCCAAGGATCGGTCCCTCCTTACAACATGTCCAAAGTATGTCAGAGGAAGCCTCAGAATCCTTGCCTCCAAGGAGCCGCCCAGTTGAACCCTCTCCAGGATGAACCTTTTTGTTTTCTTAGCAGTCCATGGTACATTCAATACACACCACAGCTCAAATGCATCAGTTCTCCTTCTGTCCTCCCTAGTCATTGTCCAACTCTCTGATGCATAACAAGTGATTGCAAAGACCATGGCCTGTATCAGACGCATCTTAGTCTCCAGAGAGACACCATTGCTCTTCAGTACTTTGGAGAGGTCCCTAACAGCAAGCAGATTTTCCCATTGCAATATGTCTTTTAATTTCTTGGCTGCTGGTGCCAAGAGTGTTGACTGTGGAGCCAAGCAAACTAAAACTGTGAACAATCTCAATCTCTTCACCATCCATCTTGATGCTGCCAATTGGTCCTGTGTTGAGAATCTTTGTCTTCTTGACATTGAGCCTCAATCCATATTAAAGGCTGCAGTCCTTGGCTCCTTGGCCCTCTGCAGCAAGTGCATCAGGTCCTCCTCAGTATCTGCAAGCAGGATTGTGTCATCTGCATAATGCAGATTGTTGATAGATCTTCCACCAATCTTGACCCCACATTTCTCCTCATAGAGCCCAGCCTCCTGAATAACATATTCTGCATATAGGTTGAAAGGTATGGAGACAATACACATCCCTGGAGTATGCCCTTCCCAGTTTTGAACCATGCAGTGCTTCCTTGCTCTGTTCTGACTACTGCCTCTTGGTCCAAGTATAGGTTTCGCATTAGCACGATCAAATGTTCTAGGATTCCCGTTCTTCTCATAGTCAGTCACAGTTTGTTTTGATTCACACAATGAAATTCCTTTGCATAGTCAATGAAACACAGATAGACATTCTTCTGGTATTCCCTGCTTTCAGCCAAGACCCATCTAACATCAGCTACAATGTCCCTAGTACCAGGACGCCTTCTAAACCCAGCCTGGACTTACGGCAGTTCTCCGCTGTTGTGCTGTTTCAGTAGTTCTTGGATGATCTTCAGTCAGAATTTTGCTTGCATGTGAAAACAATGATATTGTTCTATAATTTCCACACTCTGTTAGGTCACCCTTCTTTGGTATGGGAACAAATATAGATCTCTTCCAGTCAGTTGGCCAAGAGGTTGTTCTCTCTTGGCACAACTTGGTGAGCACATCCAGGGCAGCATCTGTTAGCTGAAAATATGTCACTTGGTATATCATCTATTCCTGGGCCCTTATTTTTTGCTGTTTCCTTCAAACCTGCCTGAACTTCTTCCTTCATCACCATAGGCTCTTGCTCATATGTTGTTTTATGAAATTCTTCTGTGTCTTCCAATTCCTTTCGATACGGTGACTCAGTATATTCTTTCCGTCTTGTTTTAATACTTCCTGGATCATTTAATACTCTGCCTAAAGCATCCTTGATTATAGCAACTCGAGGTTTGAATTTGTTCTTCAGTTCCTTGAGCTTAAGAAATGCTGAGTGAGTTTGGCCCTTTTGATTTTCTGACTCCAGCTCCTTGCACATTTTACTTTGTCATCCTGTACTGCCTTTTGAAATATTCTGTTCAGTTCTTTAATATCTTTAATTCTTCCTTCTGCTTTGGCTTCTCTGTGCTCCAGGGCAATTTACAGAGTTTCTTCTGACATCCATTTTGGTCTTTTCTTCCTCCTCTGTCTTTGTAATGACCGTTTGCACTCTTCCTGGATGATACCCTTCATATCCTCCCACAACTCATCTGGTCTTCGCTCATTCATGTTCAAGGCCTCAAACCTGTTCCTGAGATGGTTCTGAAATTCAGGTTGGATAGACTCAAAGTCATATTTTAGTTCCCGTTGAACTTGCATATGAGTAGCTGGTGGTCTGTTCCCCAGTCAATTCCTGGCCTAGTTTTCACAGCTTATATTGAGCTTCTTCAGTGGTTCTTTGTGCAGATGTAATCGATCTGATTCCTATGCACACCATCAGGTGAAATCCATGTATATAACCTGCATTTATGTCTCTTAAAAAAAGTATTTGCAATGAATAAGTCATTAATTGTGCAAAATTCAATCATTCTATCTCCGGCTCCATTTCTGTCACCAAATCCATGTTTTCCAACTACTGAATCTTCTTCTCTGTTCCCAACTTTTGCATTCCAGTCACCCATTATTATCAGTGCATCTTGATTGCATGTTGCCTGATTTCCTACTGTAAAAGTTGGCAGAAATCTTCTATTTCTTCTTCTTTGGCTCTGGTTATTGGTGCACATATCTGAATGATAGTGGTATTGACTGGACTTCCTTGTATGCATATGAATATTATCCTGTCACTCACAATATTGTACTTCAAGACGGATCTAGAAATGACTTTTTTAACTATGAAAGCAACCCCATTTTCATCTCTGGAGTAATATATCATATGATCATCTGACTCAAAATGCCCCATGCCAGTCCATCTCATCTCACCAATGCCTAGTATGTCAATATTTATGCATTCCATTTCTTCCTTAACAATATCTAATTTTCCTACATTCATGGTTCTCACATTCCATGTTCCAATCACTAGTGTCTGCTTACAACTGTTCCTCTTTCTTGGTATTTCCATACTTGAAAGCTCCACCTCAGTTGCCCTTTCTGTTATTCTTCATGTGTTCTGTTGTACATAGGGTTTTCAGAGGCCTGCTGTTTCGGAAGTGGATGGTCAATCCTTCTTCCTTGTCTGTCTCAATCTAAATGTTCAGATTTAAAGAAGTATCCAACAGACAAATATTTTACAGAAAAAGTGAAAGATATATCCCTTATTGTGGAATTAACCATTAGTTTCAGTATTGTCCCTGCCCTTGGCACAAGTGTCTTTACCCACTTATTTCCCTGCTACACCACCCACCAGAATACCCATCCACTTCTACCCACTCCCTTCAATATCTGTTTCCCATTGTCCAGCCCTTGATCTGATAGCTTATATCTGAAGCTTCCTTGGCTTCTGTGATTCCCAAGGAAATGAGAAGTGAGGCACAAATAGATTGTACACCAGTGTTCATAAGAGTGTGATTCACTATTGCAGGAGAATGGAAACAGCTGAAATGTACAACCACAACTGAGTGGATTGAGAAAGTGTGGTATATTCACACAATGGAATACTATGCAGCATTCAGGAACCATGATTTTGAAAAATACTGCATAACATGGGAGAGGCTTGAGAGCATCATACTGAGTGAATTAACACAGTCTCATAAAGACAATGCTGAATAAGACCATTATTGTAAAAATAGAAGGATAACTAGTAAAACATGTATGGGAACTCAAGGGGGGGAGGGCTGCAGAAAGTTGGGGGTGAAACTACAGGGTTACACAGTTTGTGAGTGGAAGAGGAGGAGAAGTAAAGGGAAGAAACTGGGCAAAAAAGACAGGGTAATGATGGGCAAGGTCCAATGGTGATTAATTTTATAAAACATAATGCATGATAATGATTGTATGAAATATAATGTGAATGAAGAACAGTGTGTCCACTTGCTATAAAGAGGTAACTTGTGGTTGCTGTGACACTGATGTGTCAAATGTGATAATGATTACCCATGGTAGACAGTGGTTGGTGGAGCTCCCCAGTTAAAACAAGCTTGGAAGCAGGAGTGGCAGCCACTTCCAAAAGAGATTGACTCCGGAAACCCTATGAACCTGGAGCAAGGATGAAAATCAAGCAAGGGTTGAGGACTTTCGTTCATAGGGTCACTATGAGTCGCCTACAACTTGATAGCACTTAACAACAACAACAATCCATGATAATGATTGTATGAAATATAATGTGAATGAAGAACAGTGTGAAAAAACAATGTATATCAACTTTGTAAGCAAACCAATTTTTAAAAAAAATATTAAAGGGCATTCTTAAAAGAAAAAAAATGATGACTTTGAATTGTGGTGTTAGAGAAGAGTATAGAATATACCATGGACTTCCAAAAGAACAAACAAGCCTATCTTGGAGGAAATAGGACAAGGGTGCTCTTCAGAGGCAACTATGGTGAAACTTTGTCTCAGATACTTTGGGCATGTTATCAGGAGGGGCAGTCCTTGCAAAAAGATTTCATGCTGGGAAAGGCAGGTCAGCAAATGAATGGATGACCTTCAATGTGATGGACTGGCACAATATGTGTAACAACGGGCTTGAGCCTATGAGATGGTGAAGATGAACGAGAATAGGCCAAGGTTCAGATCTTTTGTTCACAGGGCTTCTGTGAGTTACAGATGACTTGGTAGTACCTTACACCACCAACATTCTTATTAATAGCCTTCTTCGACAGGGGATGGATAGGTGGCACGATAATGAGCATGGAAATGAAAGATCAACAAACCAAACAATTGAGATTAATTGGCTGCTGAAATCAGAGTCCAATAGGTAAGGAATTGCCTCATGCTGGGCTGTTAGGAATACCAAGGATAGAACACAGGCCCTGCCCCGGAGCCAGTTTCAGCTTGCTGTCAGAGTCATGTTAAGGAATCCTTTCAGTGAGGAGATAAGCCTTCTCATGGAGGCCCAGTGATTCTAAGGGCCATGGAGACTTTCTATATGCCACTCTCTTACATGTCTCATGTGATAAAGATTTTAATAAAGCAGGAGACTTAGAAATGGGTTTGTTTGTTTGTTTGTTATCTCAGTAAAGAGGTGAGTAAATCCTGCCTTAAAGGGACTGGCCTACCAAGAAAAAAGTAGTAGACCCTTGCAGAAATGTCACTAGGACATACATAATTTCTTGTGAAATGTGCAAACATGGTTTTATGAGTAGGAGAGAGGTAAGAAACCAAGTGAGAAATCTGTCCCTGAGGGAAAGTCCATGACCTTGTAGAATCTAGTATCACAAGTGGCAAAAAAAGTTGGAGAACATTGGATTGGACAGGAAGAAAGACATTTGACCTAACTTATGCTGGTGGACAAGCTGCACAAGCTAGAGGGTGGTCTAGTCCTTCAAGCATAAGAACCACATCTAATTCCTTCACACCTGGCACTATATATTTCTTTGTTAATGGGATATATGAGTGAAATGATCATATTCTAGAAAAGAGTTGGTTCCCAAGAATATTACAGTTTTTCAGTTAGGGTTAACATTGAAATGGCAGTGGCAGGAACCAACAGAAATAGGGAACCGGAGAGTTAAGATATATAAATTGCTTTATTCACAGTGCATGCGTCTATCTTGATAATGTATTCCAAAGTACCTGAATGTATATGGACATGAGGTTTGTGAAAATTACATTTATGTATGTGCATATGTGTATAACTATTAGTATGCTTGATTTGTTTTGTCTATTCATGTGGAAACTTCCTAAAGGAATGGATTCTGCAAGTTTTGGGGAAAATTGTTCAGTGCTTACATGAAAACTATATTTTCTTCTGATAGTCTGAGCTGTGTTTTGAAAGGAGTAAATGGGGCCTTCTATTTGCAGGGTCTGCTTTCCGTCCTTTTCTCAGACATTAAAGTGACTTGTAATTACCACTCTTAGACGGAATCCTGGAAGAATGACAGTGATTCACAGGTGTTGGTAAAATGCTGCTGAAATCTGGAATGTATTTACTGTGATTGTTTAGACTCTCTCAGATTAGACTTTCATTGGATGTGATGGTATAGAATAAGAAAGAAGGGATGCAGCATTTTTAAAGAATTGTTGGACAAGAAACTGGAAGCAAAATGATTTTCAGAAATACAGGATTCCAGCATGGATCTCTCTGGAATGCCTTTAGCATCCAAATAAATAGTAAAGTTAAAGTCAAGTCTAGAGAGCTTTGTACATTGCCTGTGCTGTTGACACAATTTAATGGTATTATCTGCTATCCTAAACCTCCTACTATGTTCAGAGTTCAGAAGACATTTAATTTCACCTGCTTTACTGCAAGAATCTATCAGCCATGCTCCCCCGAGGTTACCACAATTCAGGGGCATTATGAGAAGTCTTTACCTTCTTCTGCAGCATCAGCTGTTGGCTGTTGCTTCAGGGAGAAGCAGAAGCTTGATGTCCGTCTTTGCTGATGTGACAAGCTTTGTGAATCTCCTATCCTATTTTTGACCATTCAGTCCTTATTTTGCTCACTCTGAGTTGGAATTAACTCACTGGCACAATAATATCAACATTTTTATTTGAAGCTTTATTCAAGTACAAAAATAATAAAGTCTCAATAAGAAATAAAATAATTAAAATAAAATACATAATAAAGTTTAAAATGTAACCCCCTTCATTATTCTTCCACATGTTTATTCCGATACCTCATAAATATGAGTAACTAAAAACTTGATGTGTAATTCTGTGGCTTTCAAACTTGAATATGAATGTAAGCACCTAGAGCTTATTTTCACTATCATTCTGTGTATGGAAGCGGTGTCACAACACCAAATGGCCTGAGGGGAAAGTCAACTCTTATTTTATCATTCCGTACGTGTGTGTGCACGTGAGCAAACGCTGCCACATTTGCAAGACTCACGAACACAGGTATAGTCGCCCAGTGTACAGGGAGTTGTGTGGCTAATCCAAAGGCAGCTTCTCTCTCTGGAGGTTCAAATCCACAAGTGACTCCATGGGAGAAAGATGGGAAATCTCCTGTGTGAATTACAGCCTCCAAAAACTCTGTGTGACTTATAACCTCCACAAACCCACTGGAGAATTAGCTATGGATCGATTCTGGCTTGATGGCAATGAGTAAGTGAGAATATTTTTAAATATATTTTAATTACAAGGGTGGCAATCTTCATATCAGACAAAGAAAACTTTTAAGAGAAAATCTATTAGAAGAGACAAGCATGGACATTTGTTAGAAGAGACAAAGATACACATCATGTGGTCATTCATCCAAAAAGCAATTAAAGAAAGTATTTACATAAATATATATACACCTAACACTAAGGCAACTAACTATATAAAGCAAACACAGGTATAATTAAAGGTAGTACTACAAAAACAGTACGTCACATACTTTGGACATGTTAACAGGTGGGATCTCTCCCTGGACAAGGATATCAGGTTGGATGGTATAGGACAGGGTTCAGAACTGACTCATTAGCACCTAACAACAACAATAACAGATGGAGACTTCAATAAACCACTTTCAATAATGGACAGAACATCTAGAAAGATCAACAAAAACCAGGACCTGAATTACACGGTAAACTAACTTAACAGTCACAACTTGTCTGGCAATTTTTTTATGGGTTTGTGGGGTGTTTTTTTCCCACATCAGATGGGTAATATTCCCATGTCATAACAAGGTTTAAGGGTGGCACTTGTTATACAAAAGCATGGACACCCAGTAACCATGCTCATGAACCGGAAAAAGATCTGTCAGCTTACTATGGTGTGATGGCTTGAGTAACGTTGGAAGCTATGCCACTGGTATTTCATAGACCAACAGGGTAGTGAATGATTGAGAAGTCTCCATGGTGCTTACTGAAGACCAGGGTTAGGAAGGAGGACCTGGTGGTTTATGTTTTTAGGAATTGATTCTTGAAAACCATATGAATAACAGTGGAACACTGATACAGTGTCAGAAGACGAGCCCCTTAAGAACTGTGTCCTTAGCGCTGACCTCCGCGACATGGAACCAGAGCACAATGTTGAGTATACCCTTACCTGAAAGTAGAAACTCTCAAAAATAAATCAGGGTTGGGGTGAGACTGAGAAAAATTATGTATACTGCATTGAAACAGATGACAGATGAGGGAGAAAATAGTTTAAAAGTGATACATGATTGGTTACTATGGTTATGATAGGAGTCCAGAGTGAAGGTTGCATAATGGAGTGTACTCAGAGGTGGGGCTGGGGTGGGGGTGGGTTTGTTTACCAATGAAGGAATTTTTCTTTTACTTTTTAGAGATAGGTGTGAACTGAGGGGGAGGGGTGGGCTGGGAGAAAAAGATAACAATGATGAATGGAAATCCAGAATTTCTGTAAATGTTCATTAAAATTAATTAAAAAAATAGATCTGGCATATTGAACAGCACTTACAGAGACCAGACAGGTTGTAGGATGTCATCGAGGACATCATATGTGAAGAAAGCAAATATCACTAATGTCACACACAAGTAAATTTTTGCTGAGGATAATAAAAAATAGTTACAGCAGGATATGTATAGGGAACTTCCAGAAAAGATGTTATAGAATGGAATGAAGACATCATTCCTGATGACAGAATCATAATAATGAAGAACAATGGAGGTCTCTGAACTGTGGTGATGGAAGAGAGTACTGTATGTGCCACAGACTGCCAAAAGAACGAGCAGATACGTCCTGGAGAAGCCCGAGTGCTCCTAGGAAACATGGATGGCGAAGCTTTGTTTCACATGCTTTGGCCATGCTGCTAGGAGAGACTTCTCTTTGGAGAAGGGCATCATGCTTGGAAAGGTGGGAGGGAGGGGATGGCGAGGAAACCCCTCAACCAGGTGGCTTGACACAGACCCTACAGCAATGGGCTCAAGTGTTACCAGAGATTGTACGGTTAGTTCAGGATAAGACAGGGATCAGACCTGTTGTTCATAGGGTCACTATGAGTTGCATTTGACTCATGAGCACCTGACAACAATAACTGCTGATGACACATGGATCTTGAATGAAACCAGAAAATGCCAGGGAGATGTTCATCTGCATTTTATTAACTATGTAGATTATAACTAATTGGGGAGAATGGCAATTCCAGGAGATTTAATTGTGCTCCACAGACACAGAAACAATCATTTAAACAGAACAAGACAGAGCTCCCAGGTGGCCTAGTGGCAAGAAGCTGCACTGCAATCCCAAAGGCGCACAGTTTGAGGCCACCAGCTGCTCCGCAGGAGAAGGATGGGCAGTCTCCTCCAGTACGATTAACTGCCTCTGAAAACCTGCCGGAGGGTCAGCTATCAGTCAGTTCTGACTCTCCAGTACTAAACAGAACAAGAGAATACAGCATGATTGAAATCAGGAACCATGTGCATCCAGGTTATATCCTTTCCCTATGCTCATACAGTCACTACGCTGAGCAAATAATCTGGAAAGTTGGACTATCTGAAGAAGAATAAGGCATCAGAATTAGATGAAGGCTCATTACAAGCTTGCAATATGCTTTGGTTCCACGCCAGGAACGGGTTAGGAAATAAAGCACAATAACCAGAAAATTGGAAGATGGGAAATTACAATGTCACATCTGAAAAAACAGAATGAAAATTCCATCTTTACTTTGGAAAGGAATTAGTTGTGAGAATGACAAGCTCAGTTCAATGAGCAGATCTGCATACTGCCGCTGCTTCTCTTGTTTTCCTCCATTACTGTCTTCAATCGTTTCTGCCACAAACATTTTACATGAAGCTACTGCAAAGTGTTGGTTTATGTAGGATCATCCCTTTGGTTAGTAAAAAAATGTGTTTGGGGGGCGGGGGGAAGCTTGCAATATATAAATGGCCTTTCTTTGCTTCTAAGGAGCACTCTAGCTGTATTACTTCCCAGCAGATTGGTTCGTTAGTTACTCTTCACCATCATATTCCAATGACATAAATTCATTGATCTTTCTTATTCATTTTCCACCATTCACAGGCATATGAAGCAATTGAAAATACCATGGCTTCTATCAGGTACACCTTAATCTTAAAACTGAGTCCTTGCTCTTTAGCACTTTAAAGAGTTCCTTGACAGCACCGTTATCAAATATAATAATGTCATTTGATTTCTTGGTTGCCATTTCCATGAGTGTCGATTGTAGATTCAATTAAAATGAAATCCTTAACAACTTCATTCTTTTCTCCATTTATCATGATGCTGTTTATGCTTCCAATCGTGAGGATTTTTGTTTTCTTGATGTTGAGGTGTAAGACATACTGCAGACTCCAGTCTTTGATCTTCTTCAGTACGTTTCAGTTCCTTTTCACTTTCAGCAAGCAAAGTTGTGTCATCTGCAAATCACAGGTTTGATGAGACTTCCTCTAAATTGATGCCACATTTTTTATATATAGTCTAGCTTCTCAGATTACTGGCTTAGCATACAAATTGGATAGGTATGGCAAAAGGATACAATGCTTGGATAGCTCTTCTGACTTTAAACTACACAGTATTATCTTATTCTGTTCAAATAATGGCTTTTAAAAATATATTTTTATTGTTTACATCTAATCATTTGTATATATTGTTTCATGCTCCTACATTGTGTTTTCTACAATCTTTACTTGCCTGTGTTTCATTCATGTACATTGTGATTTATACATTATTCATATACATTGTATTTTATGTAATTGCTATTGACCTATGAATATTATCATCATCCTGTCTTTTCAGGTCCCCACTGAATCTTTCCTATTCCCTCATCCTCCCCACCCCCAACCTCTGCTATCATAGTGCTTTCTCCCGTCCCCTTTTTACTCCTCCTTCTTCTTTTCCCCTTCCCCTTTTGGACATTGATAGACATCTTGCTCAATTATCCTTCTATTTTCACAATAATGGTTTTATGTAGTATTTGTCCTTATGAGACTGAGTTATTTCACTCAGCATAAAGCTATCTGGACGCTCCCATGTGATATAGTATTTTACAAAATTGTTGTTTCTTAGTGCTTCATAATATTCCTTTTTTTTTAGTTTGACTTTTTAATTTTTTGTCAATCAACTTGTTATATTATTTGGGATATAAAGATACACACGATGTATGATTTGTCAACAAAAAGTGAATAAGTCAGTTAGATCAGATGAAAAAATTTGAAGTTGATAACTGGAAAACATTGCGATACATTCAATGATGGGTATATGTACATGGGTTATTTAACATACTGGATTTTTATTTCCATTTTCTTTTGATTAATTACTTGGAAGGAAACAAACAAAAAAAATCCTCCTTTGTCTGTCACTTGTAAGATAGGAGCCATGGAAGTGATACAAGAATTTCTATTAGATACAACTTTTGTTTAATAATCCATTTCTTTTTTATATTATACTAGTTTATTTACAAAATCAGAACACATTGTTTTCCAGAACATACTCTTCAAATTTTTCTCACCCCTCCATCAGATTGTATAACTCTATGATTAATCTCCTCCACACACCCCCCCTTGCACATCCTCATCCCTCTGCTTTTATTTTTTGGGGTTTTTGGTGGGGTTTAAATACTGGTTTATTTATAAGGTTCAAATATATTGTTTTTCACACCAGATCTTTCCCATTTTCTTCACCCTCTTCACTCATTAAATTGTCTGACTTTGTGACCCTATGATTTACCCCCAGCCCATCCTCATCCCTCTGCTTCCACCATCCACCCACCCTTGGATCCTTATACTCAAAAGTTTACAAAATTCTACAGGGCCTCCACAAGATAGAGACTGATAACACAATTATAAAATGGGCAAAAGATATGGAAAGAATTTTTGCAGAGGAAGATACTCAGATGGCAAACAGACACCTGAAGAAATGCTCAAAATCACTGGCAATAAGAGAGATGCAAATCAAAACTACAATGAGATACCATCTCACTCCAATAATAGTGGCAAAGTTTAACAGGGTAGCAAGTAATAAATGTTGGAGAGGATGTGGGAAGATGGTTAATTCTTTTTTTAAAATTTTATTCTATTAATTTTAATGAATATTTAGAAGATGGTTAATTCTTATACATTGTTGATGGGATTGTAAAATTGCACAGCCACTCTGAAAGGCAGTTTAGAACTTCCTCAAAAAGCTGAACATAGAAATTCCATATCACCCAGCTATTCCACTGCTTGGAATATTCCCAAGAGAATAAGAACTGAGGCACAAACAGAGACATATACACCAATGTTCATGGCAGCGTTATTCACCATCACAAGAACATGGAAACAGCCCAAATGTCCAGCTACAATCAATGGATTGAGAAATTATGGTACATTCACACAATGGAATACTATGTAGCACACAGGAGCAATGTTTTGTAAATTATTACCTAGCATGGGAGGAAGTGGAGAACATTTTGCAAAGTGAATTAATTCAGTCCCATAAAGACAAATATGGTATATAAGACCATTATTGTAGAAAGAGTATGTGTAATATTCCTTTATGTGAATGCACCACAATTTCTTTTTTTAATTAATAATTTTAATGAACATTTACAGAGATATTGGATTTCCATTCATTCATTGCTGCACTTCTCTCCCCGCCCAGGCCACCCCCCACCCCCAGTTCGCTCCTGTCTTTGAAAATCACTATTTTTCAAAATCACTGACAATCAGAAAGACGCAAACATAGAAATCCAATATGACTCAGCTCTTCCACTGCTAGGAATATACACCAAGGAAATCAGAACTGAGACACGAATGGAAATGTGTACACTTATATTCATAGCAGTTGTTATTCACAATAGCAAGAAAATGGAAACAGTACAAATGCTCATTAACAAACAAAGGGATTAAGAAATTGTGGTGTCTTCCTTTGTGAAGAATCTTTTTATGTCTTTTGTTATTTTTTATTGGATTATCAGTATTTTTCTTGTGGAGGCCCTGTATTATTCTGTAATCTTTAGTTATGAGACTCAAAAATAGTGCTTCTTGATTTATGTACAGTTTCCATATGAGCACAGTTAAGTGTTCTAGAATTCTCATTCTTTACAATGTTATTCATAATTATTATGATTCATACAGTTAATGCCTTTGCATAGTGGATAAAACAAGTAAACATCTTTCTGGTATTTTCTGCTTTCAGTCAACATCCACCTGACACCAGAAATATATGCCTTAGATTATAAAATCCATATTGATTTCAGGGAGTTCCTCTTTGATATACTGTATCAGTCATTAAAAAAAAAAGTCTTCCTCAAGACATTGCTTATGTGTGATATTAACAATATTGAGAATTCTCATGGAATCCTGACTTCGGAGCCATGAAGGTTAGATGAATCCCTGAAACTTCTGACCTTTAACTGAAACGTATTCTTCAGTTTTCTAACAGTTGTTGTGTACCATCAAGTCAGAACCGACTCATAGCTGACCCCCTGGTGGGTTTTCAGAGGCAGATAATTGTACAGGAGACTGCCCATCTTTCTCCCTCAGAGCAGCTAATGGGCTCAAACTGCATGCCTTTAGGATTGCAATACAGCTTCTTGTCACGAAGCCACCAGAGCTCCTAGCTTAAATAGTATGTCTTCTTTAAGAATTATGCTAAGGGAGTTCTGGTGGCCTAGTAGTAGGAAGCTGCATGGCAATCCCAGAGATAAGTGGTTCGAATCCACCAGATCCTTTGGTGGAGAAGGAGGAACAATCTCCTCCTGTACCAGTTGGATCTGATTTGACGGCACACACACACACAAAATAAATTTTTAAAAAAGAATATGCTTTTAGAAGAATTTCCTATACAGGATCAAATTGACAGCAGTCTTCAAAGGTTAGGTAGAAATCTTACGGGGCTGTGAATTTATATTTATGGGGCAGGAGCAAATCAGAAAATGAGAGTGAGAGTGATTGTACAACTCACAGTATACAATCAAAGTTATTAAATTATATGTGTAGACACTGCTGAACTAATGTATGTTTTACTACATATATTTTCAAGAATAACAAATGTATATGTAAATATTTAAATAAGTTGCCAGTGCTTAAAATCAAGGTACTTCATATAAAAATCTGGGATTCTGGTAAATGTTGAATAATAATAATAGAATGAAATGCAGCCCCGAGGACATACATATTCCTGTGGGGCAATAATTAATTGGCTTATGGTAATGAAATCATCCCCTCAAGAGCAGACCCTTAATCTACAGCTGGCAACACCCATACTGCCCCCTGTTTAATTACACATGTCCATCTTCACTCACGCATCTTACCCATCGATCTCATAAGCATCTGAGTTTGCAACTCTTACCACTGATTATCACGATTTGGGAACTATCAATATTTTAAGTAGGGTGATCATAATGAACCATCTAAACTAGGACACTTCAGAGAGTGAAAATGGGCACTCTGAAATATTATACCAATAAAATAGTCATAAACCAAGACGGAAAAAGATCCAAGCTATTTGGTCACCATAGTTAAAGGCAATCTTACTCAACCCCTTCATTTATTAATGAACAATCTGAGACCCAGAAACAGCAAGCACAGAATTTGCTGATGGTGGTCACCAAGTGACGTACTGAATGACAGACTTCCCCTAAGTGCCCTGACTCCTGGGCTTTTTCCAAGGTAGCATATGCTGTTTCTAATAGCATGAGCACTATATTCTCCTCTGAATGTATGGATTTTTATTGTTAGCTAGTATTCTTTAAATCTACAAATTGGTACATTATATTACCGATGATGTTTTTATTAATGCATAACAAGTGAGCTATAGCACATCTAGCTTCTTATTTTGACATTTACAAGAGATGTGTTTAGGAGTCCCAATTGTCCATAATGAGGGGGAATGGATGGGGAATTACAAATAGCATTATGTAAGTACTGTATGACTGACTTAGCCAAAACATAATGTATATTGATTTCATGATGACTGGGTATTGACTGGTACTGAATAGTTGTTGTTGTTGTTGTTGTTGTTGTTGTTGTTGTTGATTGCCATCCACAACTCATAGTGACCCTCTGAACAAAGGCCTTGAAGCCTTTCTATAACTACTGTCATTTCTCAAAGTTCATAGAGTTTCCAGAGGTTTGTTGTTTAGGAAGTGGATGCCACCTCTGCTTTCAAAATTAATAGTAGTGTGTCCTTAAGAGATGGTCATACTATTATATTCTCAAATCCTTGACAAGTTGTTTGTTGCTTCATTGCATTTCCAAGATGTAATTCAACAGAGCACACCCAGATGAAGCCAATGAATGCTCTTCATCACTAGCTCAGACCCCAAGTCCCTGTCTGGTCTCTTGGGGAAAATGACCATGTGTCACCTGAAGGGTACCCCTTAGCCTCTTGTAAAAGCTTAGGCTAGACGGTGGCTTGAGAAGCCTCCTTCAGAATGCTTTTCTCCAATACTTCATCTTGCTCCTACTTGGTCTTCCTAGGACCTCCCAAGCAACACCGCCATCTTACCCCATCAGTTTCACAAAGTGGAGGGATGGATGAAGCAGGCTTTCTTGCTCAGCCTGAAGCAGACCTTTAGAAGAGACAAGACTGTCTTGGAGGAAGTGCAACAAGGGTACCCCATTGAGGCAAAGATGATGAAACTATCTCATATACGCTGGGCATGTTGTCAGGTGGGGCCAGTCCTTGGCAAAGGGCATCATGCTGGGAAAGGCAGGGGGTCAGAGAGAGAGAGAAAGACGTTAAAAAAGATAGGATTCATACAGTGACTATAACAATGAACTCAAGCATATCTGGGATCCTGACGACTGTGCAGGAGAGTGCAGAGATCAATCTGTTGTTCACAGGCTCACCATGATTGCTAGTCTACTTGACGGCACCCAACAACAGCAAAGTCGAGCTGGCCTCCGGTTTCCATGAGTATTCCAAAGGTAGGATAGTTATGTAGAAGTGACCAGGACACATTTTACCAGACTGACTTCATAAATTATAGTTGTCACTGTCTACCGTTAAGCTGGAACTGAATCAGAGCTGATGCTCCAGTGGGTTTTCAGAGGCTGAAGATGTCATTCATTCTCCTGAAGAGCCCCTGGTGAAACATGTGCCTTTGGTTGGCGGCGCAACACACCAGAGTGGATACCTCAGTCAGAGAAGTGACGTAAGCAGTGTGATTCCCGTCCTGCCCCCCTAACATCTTGCCCTGCTGTAGCCCCTCCCTTAGTGTCTGGGGGAGCCTTTCTCCCCAGGGTAACTTGACAGGGGAGGGGAACTGGAAACCAGCTGTGACCTTTAGACTCAAAATATAAGCCGCACACCTGGGTAACTTTTACTCTAATGCACATCAACAAGCTTTAACAGGAAAACGAATTCTCAGCCAACTCCACATGAATGATGCAGACCTCTAGAGTCCTGCCATCCCATAACAAAAGGTAGCTCTTCAGTCCCTGAAATATGACTAATATTAAAATAATTAAAATAAAGGTGTTTTGACTATACTGTTGTGTACCATCAAGTCAGAACTGACCCATAGCTCATCAGCAGGTTTTCAGAGGAAGTAAATCCCACAAGGGGATTTACTGCCCATTCTTCTCCCACAGAGTAACTGGTAAATTCGAAACTCATGCCTTCAGGATTGCAGTGCAGCCCCTTACCACTAGGCCACCAGAGCTCCCTTGACTATATTGGAATAAATTAAAATATTAAATCACCAAAGGCATGCGGTTTGAATCTACCAGATTCTCCTTTGGAGAAGGAGGCACCTTCTCCTGTGCCAGTTGGATCCAATTGGATAGCACACAGAAAGTATTTAAAAAAAAAAAAACAAGAAGTCAATTTCACCTCCTTCTTTTAAATTTTATTATGGCTACTAAAAAAAATCTGAAATTACTCATGTGGCACACATTATCTTTTATTGGACTGTGATGTGAAGTATATGCCTGGTGCTTAAGTGAAATAAGATACAGTTGCACTTTGAATGTTCTCAGGTGATAAAGTTACCTTTTACCATAACAAGTCTCAAAGGAGAGCAGTTTGCTAGTTGTTTCTAGTGCAACTTTTTTCTCTTTTTTTAGTAAGGCTTCATTATAGTAGAGGGATCTGTTAAGGGGCAAAAACTGACATAAAGGCCTTCCACCACTTACCAGTTTTCTTACACTGTGGTGGCTGTGTTTAGCTGTGAAGCAAGAAATATACCACTGGTATTCCAAATACGATTAAGGTCCCCCATTAGGGATATTTCTCAGCAGAGCTTTGAGATTAAGGCAGACTAGGAAGAATTCACCCACTCACTAAAGCCTGGTGATCTACCTCCATCAAGTAGCCAATGAAAATCTATAGATCACAACAGAAGTTTGACCAGCTTGCTTGCTCAGGAAGAATCAGTCACTAAAGGAAGGTGTTACGTTTGATCAGCTAAAGGGCCTACATGGGCTTGGGAGCACCTTGTGAGAGTTGGCACAAAAGCTGAACGGTAGATCCACATATGCTGATGACAATGACACAGGCCTGAACAACATCTCCTAAGGTCATCATACATGAGGCTACCATGAGTCTTAGGTGACTTGATGGCATTGTAATGATAATGGTAAATATTAACCTTAATATGGGACTCTGGTGAAACATGCAGCATCTTTCTATAAATAAGGACTAATCTCTTCCCCACATCTTCCTGTTGCAGTGTATTTTCCACATAGCTCTTTACCTTCCAGAACCCCTGAGGGCACCTGTTAAGCTCTCAACCTTTAAGCTCTACGCCAAACCATGCAGGAGGCATTTGGGAGCATAGAGTGCCAGCTGTGAGTGCCATATGGAAAAGCCATCCATGTACATATGTACAGAGCTTTTCTGAAGCCAGAAGGAGTATAGAGAAGTGTGTGACTGATCTAGCTTTATCTTTTTTCCTTGCATTTGAACATTTTAATCAGTGAAATATCTTTAGGACAGAAATAGAATTGTGTGGTGAGATAATCCCAAATGAAAACTAAATATGTACTTTTGTTTTCATATGGACATAGAACTGTGTGTGTAAGTGTGTGGATGTATGAAAATGTAGATTGAACGTTTGGATACAAATGGGTTTGACTTTCCAATAAAGTGTGTGGGAGGGATATATAAATGAATAGAGATGGTGTATATCTATCAGTCTGCTCAAGCAGTGCTTTTTCATATTGAAGCAGAAACTTCCTCCTCCTATAAATAGGTGGAGAGAAAGCTCGGTTTCTGCTTCCACGTACTTTAGTTGTAGAGTTCACTGAGAAAGCGGCCCGAGATTGACTACGAAGGTCTGTCTGCTGGCCAAGCCAGGCAGTGGTGATGAACAGAGGAGAGCCTGGACCTTGGCCCGGTGGCAGGGAGGCACCAGGTGAAGGCAGACTTCAGGCTGTGTTTTCCTTTGCAGTAACCTTTCCTTCTTTTCCTTTCACCTTTTCTAGGCAGAACAGGGCTGCTTGCTGATCTCTTGCCCAGTTTTGCTGTGGAGATTATGCCAGGTATTCGGTCTTTTAACTCTTTGTTTGCTTCATTTGCTTTCTCTCCATCTGTATTGCCTCTGCATTAGTCACTAATTGCTCTTTTAATGTCTTTGCACATTTTTCTATATATGTCTGTGATCTTTTCCAGAATGAACGAAATTCTTTGGAAATGGCTTTAAATGTCATTCCTTTGGTAACTAGGCCCTAAAAGAATAATAAGGATATAAAAATAAAAATAGGCTGAGATGGGGGCCAATCTTTCGTGTCATGCATGTAGACTTTTTAGCAATTTTTATGCCTAACCCAGCATCTCAGATACAGCCAGATACAGCACAAAGGACCCTTTAGATAGTTATTTATCTGTATTACCTAAGTTGTGTATGTATCTGTGTATTACCATACAGTCACATAACTCTGAGTTTCTATTTACAACTTTATAGAAACATTGTTTCCAAACATTATGGAAACTATGCACTCCTCCCTTAGAAAGAACCTCATTATATGACCTCTCTTACTATGCATACAATTTCAAGGGCTTCCTGGACCATTATATCTCTAGGGGTCCACAGGCCACATACCAACGATAAATTCTCCAAATGTACATTTCTCCAAATGTACAATTCTCCAAATGAACATACGAGCTTAGACTGGCCTAGATCAGTTTGGTGCAGCCTTATAGTCCATAATGGAAGGAAGCTCACAGAAATACAGGAATGAATGGCCTATCCAAGGAATGGGTATGATTCAGGTCTGTCTTTGGAGCGTTTCTGCCAAAGGTTTAAGGACTGCCCAATAGTTAAGATGGTCTGACAAAGTGACTGTAGCAATGGGCTCAAGTATGTCGGAGATTGTGAGGATGACACAGGATAGGACAAGGTTCAGATCTGTTGTTCATACACACCTTTATGGCACCTAACAACAATAGTTAAGAGCAGCAAAAAAGATAACAAAATATTCCTACAATTGGTTTTTATTTGATTCAAATTATAAGAATCATCCAAAGTCTTCAGAGTTGAGCTTCACTAATGATTCTTCCATGAATTCTAATCCATTATTTGGCCATCCCCAATACATAAATTCTTCTTATTGATGATCTCAAAATATAAACTGATATATCTTGGTGATTACATTTATTCAGACTTCCCTTAATTTGCCAACATTTGTTCTTCACAAAAGACAATGTTACACTGTACTGCTTCAAACTCTATGCTGCATTCTGTAGTTACAAGAAAGAGTTACTGTAATTTTTTTAATCTAGTCTGGGAACCTGGAATCCCCTCTCTACTTGCCTCCAAGAATCTTTCCACAGAGAACATTCTCTTTTCTGTAAGAGATAACCTGTCAATATTTTATTCTTGACTGCCTGACCTAAAACTGTAGCCACCAATAGGCACAGTTCATAGCTTGCTCAGATTGTGTTACTATGTTACTGTCAGGGCCAGTCCAACTCCCTTAAACATCTACAGTCTCAGCATAAGGGCTCTACAGGAGTGTTGCAGCAAGGTCTTCCTATTCCTCACTGAAGAGAGGTTAACCTATTTAGTATGAATGTATCTTAGGTAGATGGTGAGGAGGGACAGTGGGGAAACGCAGGTTGTTTTCTCTGAGAAACTGTATTCTTTCTGAACAAAGAGCAAAGTTTTTTACCTTTAGCACAAGGCCTTTTGTATAACAAATATCATAGTCTTAAACTTCAATCGGATGTCCATTTGACTACAGGAATGGTTAATAATCTGAATTCAAGAAAAATGTGGACTTGGGTTCATTGTAAAGGGATTTTTTTTTTTTTGCACTTGGAGATCACCCAAAATGAGCCACTTGAATCTTCTGGCATTTTAAGAAGTCATGGTTTTGGGAGAAATTATTTGTGTTGGGGGAAATATGGGAATGGGAGGGGCTGAGTGGGGGGTTATTTTCCAACTTTTTTTTTTACATTTGGAACAGTAACAATAAATGAGCCCCCTTTAAAAAAATTTTAAAAGATTAAAAAAAAAAAAAAAGAAGTCATGGCTCACTCTAATCTGTCCTGGGTCTCCAGTTAGATCCCATAAAGATGTTAGTCTAACCAGTATGGACATTTTAGTCTAAGTCAAAATAGAAGCTATTTCGTTTTTCTTGAGTCTAAAGGTTCTTGATCTTTTGAATGAGTAAATAGGGTAGATTTCATGTTTGGCCTCTGGCAGAGCTAGAAGAAGTAAACAGATACACCCAGATAGATGCGTACCACCCTTGCCATCCATCCACGCTCTAATCCACTTCAGCCCTTGGCTGTGCTGGCTTTCCAGCCTGGTCAGCCTGAGTGGGATCAAACCAAACCCACTCTCTGGAGAGGAGGTCAGTGTCCTCTGTTTTGTACTGTGTCTCCACTTCTCCTTGGCCATGGTTTGCTGTGAAGGTGTAAGTGCTGATCTTGGCATTGATGCTGTATACTGGGGAGGTGGTACAGATGCAGTCATCAGTGGAAGCTAGTGACCACATTAGGGCCGTGAGTATGTATGTATTTAGGCTGGCCGGATAATGGACAAGTGCAGACACTAGGGGCCAACAGACATGAAGGACTTTATAAAAATACATACTTTTATATACAAGATTAGCTTGGCAACAAAAAAAAAACACAAAACACTGTCTTAAATATATAGAAACCAAAGCTGTTAGTGGTTATAATTTTATATTGCACTGAGATTCCGTTCATGGTAGTAGAATAATTTAAAAAAGGATAATAATAATAATGGTTGCAAGGCATGATGAAAATACCATTGAACTAACTGTTCATGTTAACTGTTGAATTGAGAAATGTGTGTGTGTGTGTGTGTGTGTGTGTTTACACTACAACTGAACACTAAACAAACCAATCAACCTCCTACTTCTCAGCCCAGTAAGAACCCCTCATCAGGAATCTTCCTGCTCTTTCCTTTTTTTAGTCCTGACAGTACAATCAGCTTGGTAAATCCTTCCCCAGCATCACTGTGTGTTCGTCATTATGTTGTATGCAATATGGCTTCAAAACCCTTCTTCCTTGTCTCATGTCCCGGCCTTGGAAGAGTCAGCACGCCTCACCCGCAGGTTCCTTATGAGGGTTGAGGCTCAGTGCCCTGTTACAAGATGCCTCCTTCCCCAATCTCTCCCACTGCCTCCTTTCACAGAGAGCCCTCATTCAGAGTGTGCCTTGTTCTGCAAGTGGGCTGCCTCGAGTGTGGCTTTCTTTCTCATCCTTCCAGAGTGGGTGTTTGTTGGCCTGGTGATCCTGGGAGTCTTCCTCTTCTTCGTCCTGGTGGGGATCTGCTGGTGCCAGTGCTGCCCTCACAGCTGCTGCTGCTACATCCGCTGCCCATGTTGCCCAGATTCCTGCTGCTGCCCTCAGGCCTGTGAGTACAGTGACTGGTGGGAGAGTGGTCAGAAGAAATGTCACCTCCTCATCTAGCAACTCTCTGCCCAGATTTCCTTTTCCACCTCCTTTCCTTCTGCTCAACAAAGTTGGCCATTCCAGACTCTTATATCTGCTGGGAGTCCGTAGCTTCCAGAAATGACCATCCGTGTCGTCCTTCTCACCTACATGCACTGATGCATGTTTTTCATCCACACCTGTCCCTCATACAGTATCGCTCATTGATGCCGTCGGTAGAGAGAGGAGCAGGTGCAGAAGGGAGGTGCAGCAGGTGGGAGGCTGAAGAAGTGAACCCTTTGCCATCTCCTCTGGACAAGCTAGAGGTGCCTGCGCTAGCCACTCCCTCCTCTTTTTATGAGCAGTGTGTGTGTGGTAGTCTTTGAGCACCATCAGCCATGGGCTACACTGGAACTGGTCCTCATCAGGGAACCTACAGTTTGACTGTACTCTGGCTAGGCCCCTGAAGCATTAAGCCTGGCAGCCCTCTGAAAAACCAAGCACTTCTGGAGGAGAGAGACAAGTATCTTTAGCAGCTTTTATAGTAAAGCAGAGTCTAGTAGCAATCAGATTATTTGCTCTGCTTTTTTGATCAGAGAGCATGGGCCATGAACAAACCCCATTGCATGCTCACTTTCTTAAGAGAGGCTCAAGTGGCTATACACATGGGCCTTACCCTATGGATTGCACAGAAATCAGATTAATTACATTCGTGAAAGTAGTTATTGGGCGGGGGTGGGTGGGTGGGAAGGAGAGGCTCAGGATTCTCCGGGAAGAATCCCTGGGCAGCTCCTATGTTCGGCCTCCTCCAAAGGGGCTGAGGCAGCCTGCCGACATGTGGTTAAGAGTGGGCTGCTGCTGTCACTGGGGCTGCTGCTGTCACAGCTTCCAGTACCACTTAATTACTCAGTTGCCAGGTACTAAACACTGTAATTCCTTATGCCATTGCCTTTAGCAGAGCTGGGAGAATCTAGTGAG